>NC_084754.1:13955944-14143444 GCF_033978785.1 Entelurus aequoreus | reverse complement strand
AATATAAACATTCACCATACGAAGAACATATGAGTTCATTAATTTACTTCAATGTCACTGTACTTCGCTGCATTCATCTTTCTCTCTATCCTGACTAGTGTCCCAGTTCCTGCCGCTGAAAAACAGCCCCACAGCATGATGCTGCCACCACCATGCTTTGCTGTAGCATTGGGTAATGAGCGGTGCCTAGCTTCCTCCAATGTGACGCCTGGCATTTTTGCCTAATAGTTCAATCTTTAGTCTCATCAGAAAAAATAACTTTTAATCTCTTGGTCTGAGTCTTTCAGGTGCATTTTTGCAAACTTTTACAAAGGAATGGCTTCCACCAAGACACTCTACCATACAGGCCTGATTGGGGGCTTGCTGAAGAGATGGTTGTCCTTCTAGAAAGTTCTCCTCTCTCCGCAGAAGAATGCTGTAGCTCTGACAGAGTCACCACCAGGTACGTGGTCACCTCCCCGAGTAGGGCTATTCTCCCACGATCGCTCAGTTTAGACAGCTGGTCAGCTCTAGGAAGAGTCCTGGTGGTTCCAAACTTCTTCCATTTACAGATGATGGAGGCCACTGTGCTCATTGGGAGCCTCATGGCTGCAGATATTTTTATGTACCCTTCCCCAGGTTTGTGCCTCGAGACCATCCCGTCTCAGCGGTCGACAATTCCTTCGACTTCATTCTTGGTATGTGCTCTGTCATGCAATGTCAAGTGTGGAACCTTAATATATAGACAGGTGTGTGCCTTTCCAAATCATGTCCGACCAACTGGATTTGCCACAGGTGGACTCCAAATAAGCTGGAGGAACATCTCAAGGATGATCAGTTGAAACCGGATGCTCCTAAATTAATTTTTGAGCATAATGACAAAGGCTGTATATACTTAAGTACATGAGATTTTAGTTTATTTTTCATAATTTGAAGCAATTTCTAAAAAAATTTTATACTTTTTACATTGTCTTTATGGAGTATTGTGTGTAGAATTTTGAGGTCAAAACTGAATTTATTCCATTTTGGAATAAGGCTGTAACAACTGAGGTGAATTATACCATGTACCATTTTCTTTTATGATTGTGAGCTAGCATGTGTTTGTATTTGGTCACAGAATCCTTTAGAGCAGGGGTCCCCAAACTTTTTGACTCGGGTGCCGCATTGGGTTAAAAAAATTTGGCTGGGGGCCGGGCTGTACATACATATATATATATATATATATATATATATATATATATATATATATATATATATATATATATATATATATATATTTTTTTTTTAAAAATACGTATATATATATATATATATATATATATATATATATATATATATATATATATATATATATATATATATATATATATATATATATATATATATATATACATTGTCTTTATATTCCAGTGAGTTAATCCGTTTTGTCATTTAACATTGTCACATTATCGATGGGAAAATTAATTTTTAGACAATATGATTTGCCTGAGCGGCTAGGAGACACCGAGAGTAACAAGCGGTAGAAAATGGATTAGAAATGAAAGATTAAAAAAAACAAAAAAAATATTTTTTTTTAACTTGGGACTTCCCGTGGGCCGGATTTTGGATGCTGGGGGGCCGGATGCGGACCGCGGGTCGTAGTTTGGGGACCTCTGCTTTAGAGGATTAATCTACTAAGGAAATATGCTCTTAGATAGCTTCAAAAGTGCACATGTCCATCACAAACTCTCCAGAGAGTGGCGGCTCTTGCTCCCAGGAAATTGGAATCCTACAGGAATGCAAGTTTGGATTTTAGGAGTAATTATAAAAACATTAGCAACATCTGGTAGGAAGCCCCCACAGGTAGGAGTAGAGGATAGATGTTGGAGGTCACCCGACACAAACTGATCAAAGGAATAATGTCAGGGAAATATTGACTGGCCGGCTCCAAGGCTAGAGTTACAAAGCGTGGGGGTCTTCGGGAAGGTCTTTAGTCACTGTGGTCTGATTGGACATCAAAAGAGTAATCAGGCCCATACTCGTTCTCCTGGAAGCTGCAGCTTCCAGTCTGAGGCTCGCTGAAACAAATAAAGCTTTTTGTTCGATTCCTCGTTGGCTTCTTCTTGGCTCATCGCCCATCACGCGACCATCAACACAACAAAACCTGGAAAATGTGAAGTGCTGTGAATAGTTTGCAGCTGCACTGTAAACTACAACTGTTGTGCGTGTGTATGGGCAACTACAAAAAAATGCACATTTTATAGTCACGTATGATGGTTTAACAGGGCTTAATGTTAGCATATGCACAGCTAAAACATTCACAGTACATCCTACTGCAACCTGTTTTCTCTAATTGGAAGTGGTATTCTTGTTGGCTGAAATGTGAACATTTTAGACACAGATGACACTGCTTAGTATATACAGTCTTGATCAAAAGTTTACATACACTTGTAAAGAACATAATATCATGGCTGTCTTGAGTTTCCAATAATTTCTACAACTGTTACTTTTTTGTGATAGAGTGATTGTAGGTGAGATAGGCTCCAGCGCCCCCCGCGACTCCGAAGGGAATAAGCGGTAGAAAATGGATGGATGGATGGATGATTGGAGCAAATACTTGTAGGTCACAAAAAACATTCATGAAGTTTGGTTCTTTTATGAATTTATTATGGGTCTACTGAAAATGTGACCAAATCTGCTGGGTCAAAAGTATACATACAGCATAGTTAATATTTGGTTACATGTCCCTTGGCAAGTTTCACTGCAATAAGGCACTTTTGGTTGGCAATTTTTGTTTCATCTGACATCACATGGACAAAGATAAGACCTTCTGGAGGAAAGTTCTGTGTTCAGATGAAACAAAAATTGAGCTGTTTGGCCACAATACCCAGCAATATGTTTGTAGGAGAAAATGTGAGGCTTTTAATCCCAGGAACACCATCCTACCGTCAAGCATGGTGGTGGTAGTATTATGCTCTGGGCCTGTTTTGCTGCCAATGGAACTGGTGCTTTAAATGGGACAATGAAAAAGGAGGTTTGCCTCCAAATGATTCCCGGGCGCGGCCACCGCTGCTGCTCACTGCTCCCCTGTGGGGATGGGTCAAATGCAGAGGATCATTTTACTGCACCTAGTGTGTGTGTGACAATCATTGGCACTTTAACTTTAAATTCTTCAGGACAACCTAAAATCATCAGCCCGGAGGTTGGGTCTTGGGCGCAGTTGGGTGTTCCAACAGGACAATGACCCCAAACACACGTCAAAAGTGGTAAAGTAATGGATAAACCAGGCTATAATTAAGGTTTTAGAATGGCCTTCCCAAAGTCCTGTGTGGACAATGCTGAAGAAACAAGTCCATGCCAGAAAACCAAAAAATATAGCTAAACTGCACCAATTTTGTCAAGAGGAGTGGTCAAAAATTCAAGCAGAATCTTGCCAGAAGCTTGTGGATGGCTACCAAAAGTGCCTTATTGCAGTGAAACTTGCCAAAGGACATGTAACCAAATATTAACATTGCTGTATGTATACTTTTGACCCAGCAGATTTGGTCACATTTTCAGTAGACCCATAATAAATTCATAAAAGAACCAAACTTCATGAATGTTTTTGTGCTCCAATCCCAAAAAAATAAGAGTTGGAGAAAGTATTGGAAACTTAAGACAGCCATGACATTATTTTCTTTACAAGTTTATGTAAACTTTTGATCACGACTGTATATTTATATTTTTCTTAGTTTTTAGGAAAACATTGAAGAGTTGTGCTGCCGCGTCTGCAACATGTCACTTTTTACACTGTTTAGTGTGTTCAGGCTCCGATTGATTGGTGAAATGGAGTCAAATGTCATAAGTGCTTACATCAGTCACCTGACAGTGCCAACTGGAAGAAGTTGAGCCAAATCAATCTTTGCAAGGCAGTAATCAATATATTATAAATCAATCAGAATGAAACTCAATGTTACGCAGTAAAAAGTAGCATTTCTTCCTCACAAAAATACTGACGCAAAAACTGTGTTGCCTTAAAACTACCATGACAAGTACAACTTATTAAGTAAATGTGACCGTAAATGTAGCACGTTACTACCCGCTTCTTTAAATATGATTACTCTAAGTCGTTACCTTTGTAGATTATTTTTTCATGCCATTTTGGACCAACGCTGTTCCGTCTTCAACTACAGAACGCATGTTTGAACAAAGTTAAACCAGTTACAGCAAACAAAGAATTACGATACAGACAGTACAATGTGGTAGTTTGTATAAGTAAATATGTTTAACATCTTTCTTGGCAATGTCACAGAAGTACCCTTATTCGTCCTGCGGATTCAAACTAAAAGAAAAACCTTTGGTATTTCTCATGTTTATTTCAATTTTTATTCGGTAAATGTAAGAAACAGGAAAGTAATCATCATTGAGTCTTTCGTTGTAAAGGGTTTTGGGACAGTTGAGGATGGTAGCGCCAAACACTGGTGCTGGTAAAACCATAGTTCTCTTCTTGTACAGACTTGGGCAGCTCAAAATGGGCAAGCTTCTGCAAGAACCTTCCACTCTCCTCAAGCTGGTCTCTGCCAGGGTCTCCAATGAGAACTTGGCTGCTGTTGGTTTCGATGCACTGCTGCAACCAGGTGTAGAGGCTCCAGGAAAGGACCTCATCATAGAACATGTCGCCAAGGAGGATCAGGTCAAACCTGCCAGGCTCCGAACCGATCATATTCTCCGTCACACAGACGGGCAAGTCCAGACCGTTGAGTTCAAAGTTCATGCAGGTCGCAAGAACGGCGACTGTGGTGGAAAAAGATATATCTAATGAGGCGTGTGTATTTCAAACGTACAAGGTTTTAAGTAACGTTGCAGCATTTTTAAACTACTGTAAAAATAAGTTAACCACTGTATAATAAAGCGCCTCACCAAATGAGATCAGATAGAAACAATGGCGAGGTTTGTAGTCACCTAGTGGCGTTTTATAGATACTGCCAAAATGTATTATGTATTATTAAGGTCATTCATTGTATGTTCAACATTTGTGTACATCAGGGGGATCCAATCTTTTTGACTTGGAGCCGGATTAGGCTAAAGAAATTTGGCCAGGGGCCAAAAGCCGACTGCATGTAAAGTAACCATATACACACGCATATATAGCCTATACATATGTGTACATATACATATATATAAACATATATACATACATATACTGTACATATTAATTAAATACATATATAATTAATGTGAAAGTTTGACTCCTACTTTGTTTACTTCCATGACAACCTTCTTAAAGTTTTGTAATCAATCAGGAATATCAATCAGTTAAAATGCATTAAACATGTGTGGAGAGTGTTTTGCATTTTCCCATCATGCATTGTAATGGCTTCAAATGGATGTAATTTTGAATTATGTGTTGTGTTTGGACATATTTTTTTTTTATAACATCCACAAAGTTTTATGAGCAGATTGCGTTATGTGTGACCATGTGTGTTATACTTGTATAGCGCTTTTTCTACCTTCAAGGTACTCAAAGTTCTTTGACACTATTTCCACATTCACCCATTCATACACACATTCACACACTGATGGCGGGAGCTGCCAGTCTCCCTCTCAGGGAATTTAAATTACCGGTCAATCCCAAATTCTTTAGATGACATATATGCTGAGTAAGAAGGACCGTCAAGACAGAATAGGAATATTATCAAGTTTTACTAAAGCTTTAGAAGACCAGTTCAATTGTCCTTTCATATCGACATCTCGAAGTGGTCTGACATTCAAACGGGAAGAGACAATTTATTGAATCCAAAAACAGTCCCCCACCCCCGTCCAGAAAGGAATACAGGCTCTTTGTTCTAAGACAGATAAGGGAAAGAAGGGAGTTCTCCAACTCCCACATTCCAACCCCTCAAGACACTACACAGAGCCCATCTGCCGGCACACAGAGACAAGCAAAAAGAGTACAAATGGAAAAATACTAGCTGCTTTAAACATGACTGTGAAGAAAGAAAGAACTCTTAAACATATATGCATTCTCCACAATATATATATATATATATACATATATATATATATATATATATATATATATATATATATATATATATATATATATATATATATATATATATATTAGGGCTGCAACAACTAATCGATTAAATCGATTAAAATAGTTGCCGATTAATTTAGTCATCGATTCGTTGGATCTATGCTATGTGCAGTTTTATTTTTTTATTTTATTTTTTTAAATAATACTTTATTTATAAGCTGCAACATTTACAAACAGCTGAGAAACAATAATCAAAATAAGTATGGTGCCAGTATGCTGTTTTTTTTCCAATAAAATACTGGATAGGATAGAAATGTAGTTTGTCTCTTTTATCCGATTATTAATTGATTAATCGAAGTAATAATCGACAGATTAATCGATTATGAAATTAATCGTTAGTTGCAGCCCTAATATATATATATATAGTTTGGACACACCTTCTCATTGAATGCATTTCCTTTATTTTCATGACTATTTACATTAGTAGATTGTCACTGAAGGCATCAAAAATATGAATGAACACATGTGGAGATATGTACTTATCAAAAAAAGGTAAAATAACTGAAAACATGTTTTATATTCTAGTTTCTTCCAAATAGCCACCCTTTGCTCCGATTACTGCTATGCACACTCTTGGCATTCTCTCGATGAGCTTCAAGAGGTAGTCACCTGAAATGGTTTTCACTTCACAGGTGTCATAGTTTTGATGCCTTCAGTGACAATCTACAATGTAAATAGTCATGAAAATAAAGAAAACACAGTGAAATGAGAAGGTGTGTCCAAACTTTTGGCCTATACTGTGTATATAGATACATATATATATCTATATACAGTATATATATATACACACACTGTAATAATATATATATATATATATATATATATATATATATATATATATATATATATATATATATATATATATATATATATATATATATATATATATATATATATATATATATGCGTGGGAAAAAATCACAAGACTATTTCATCTCTACAGGCCTGTAGAGATGAAAATAGTCTTGTGATTTTTTCCCACACATACGTATTACGCTCTACCACGGAATCGAGCACTATTATATATATATGTCTTAATTAGATTATCCAAAAAAATAGTGCTCGATACCGTGGTAGAGCGTAATATGTATGTGTGGGAAAAAAATCACAAGACTATTTCATGTCTACAGGCCTTTTTCATGAGGGGTTTCCTCAATCCTCATCTCTTGAGGATTGAGGAAACCCCTCATGAAACAGGCCTGTAGAGATGAAATAGTCTTGATTTTTTTCCCACACATACATATGTATATATATATATATATATATATATATATATATATATATATATATATATATATATATATATATATATATATATGTGTGTGTGTGTGTGTGTGTGTGTGTATATATATATATGTGTATATATATTTTCAGAACAATTGTATATAAGTTATCACACAACTCGTTTGCTTGCAGGTTAGGTTGCCCTGCGTGAAGACCGGTTGCCCTGGTTACTATCCACTTGTGCTCACAAAGCTGTCCTTGCTCTCTTATCATGCAAAGGCAAACAGCTTGTTATTCTCCACTGTGTGTCCTGGAATTCGCCTCGCCGTAGAGGTCTCTGTTTTTCAGTTTTGGACAGCCACGGGAGGGGCCATATCAGGACCTGACATCTCCAAGAAGGCGGACGAGCAGAGAGGGGGTGAACCTGACACCGCTCCAAGCAATTTTTGTTTTAACTGTTTATATATCGTGTGTGCTGGGCTGCACGCATAATGTGAGACCCCTCCCCTTAGAAGCAGCTTCAGCTATGTAATCAGGGAATGCCCAAATAAATGGGGAAGCGCGGGAACTTTTTCCTCAGAGCGTGGGGTGACACTGTGCGAGGGTGCAGTTCCACGCGCTCTCCTCATGAGTCAAACTTGAATTCTATCTCTGTTTGATTCCTTGCTTCTTGCCCTGTTTAATAGATAGTTTGGTGCTTGAACCTGACACATATATATATATATATATATATATACAGTATATATATATATATATATATATATATATACATCCATTTTCTACCGCTTGTCCCTTTTGGGGCGGAAGGCGGGGTACACCCTGGACAAGTCGCCACCTCATCGCAGGGCTATATATACAGTATATATATATATGTATATATATGCCACCACGCCACTAATACGGCAGGACTATATAGGTAGATATTAACAGCAAGCACAGACGGTGATACGTAATTACGTTAATGATGTTTAATCATGGACGTGAAGCACAACAACAGGAAGAGGAAACGTGCGCACCCAACAACTACCGGGGTAACTCCCGCCCACATCCGCTCACAACCACACTGGCGTTGATTAAAGTACAGTTTTTTTATCCTCCTATATTTAAACACAGTGACTTTTCAAACTAAAGTGGCCAAAAATATTAAATAAAACATCTGTGTTGTTTTTTATCGAATACTTAGACCTACTATGCCACTGTATTTTAATGTTGGTCATCATGGTGCCACTTGGCGAGCCAAGTGTTTTCTGAGGTGGTACCGGTACTTGCCTGGTTCGTACACCTTTTCCATGGCCAAATTCAAGCACTTTTTAAGGACTTTCAGAATCAATTTTCCAGTTTGTCCAGTACCCTTCAAAAGCCGAAAACCAGTGTGAATCAATCCATAGCCTTGTTGTTTGAGGTCACCAAATGTTGTCTGTAGGAAAAATACGGAAAATCTGCTAAAAACCTAAGCCTAACATTGAACCAGCAGTTATTAACTGAATGGGGCATAGAAAATGAAGCAGTGTTTCTGTAGACTATTCAATGTCATTGGTGTTTGCAAACGTGTCTCAATTTGTGTTGTTTTACAAACGTCTTGGTTTTTTTCTTACAGCACTCAATGACATCGAACAGCACAGATTGATTCACACAGTATTTGTGCTTGTAAACTGCATAACGTGATATAAATACACGCACCATCAAAATGTCAATTTCACTCATTTATTAACAAAACTGTTCCACATTAATATAAGGATAATAAATTAAGGAAAATATTTAGTTTGTTTCACAACACCTCAGTCACCTTTCATTAAGCATATCTAGCCTTATAACTGTGGCTATGATAAGAAATTAACAAAAAAACAAAAGTTAACTTTTTTGCTTTCACTGAGGTAGCCAGACAAGTGAAGTAGAAAATAATAGAGCAAGAAATGCATACAACCATGTTGTGTAAAAACTACAAAATCATTCATATTAACTCAGCTCTAAGTTGTGAAAAAGGTTACAAATTATCCATTGCATGACCTTCACAGTACAAACAAGTCCAATAATGGACTAATCCAATGTTTCCATCCAATGTTCATTGGAATTGGGGGTTAAATCACCAAAAATGATTCCCGGGCACGGCTACCGCTGCTGCTCACTGCTCCCCTCACCTCCCAGGGGGTGATCAAGGGTGATGGGTCGAATGCAGAGAATAATTTTGCCACACCTAGTGTGTGTGTGACAATCATCGGTACTTTAACTTGAATTAAAACGACAACCTCCCGGCATGATGGACCGATGCACCATTGTCACACACACACATTGTTCTATTGACGGCCACACAGAGCCCTATATGCTGGCATGACAACAACCTAATGTAAGGGCTAATGTAAGACCAAGCGTGTAGCTTTCATTTTTAAGGAAACATATTTTATATATCAGCCAATTGGGTCAGACTGCCGAGAAATATTATGAACATTTCCAAGCATTTAAGTTAAGTTAAAGTACCAATGATTGTCACAGTGTGTGGTGAATTTGTCCTCTGCATTTGACCCATCCCCTTGTTCACCCCCTGGGAGGTGAGGGGAGCAGTGGGCAGCAGCGGTGGCCGCGCCCGTTAATAATTTTTGGTGATTTAACCCCCAATTCCAACCCTTGATGCTGAGTGCCAAGCAGGGAGGTAATGGGTCCCATTTTTATAGTCTTTGGTATGACTCGGCCGGGGTTTGAACTCAGAACCTACCGGACACTCTAACCACTAGGCCACTGAGTAGGCTTACAACCACTTCACCCAGAAGGTAGGTTGTGAGTTCAAACCCCGGCCGAGTCATACCAAAGACTATAAAAATGGGACCCATTTCCTCCTTGCTTGGCACTCAGCATCAAGGGTTAGAATTGGGGGTTAAATCCCCAAAAATGATTCCCGGGCACGACCACTATTGCTGCTCACTGCTCCCCTCACCTACCAGGGGGTGAACAAGGGTGATGGGTCAAATGCAGAGAATAATTTTGCCACACCTCGTGTGTGTGACAATCATTGGTACTTTAACTTTAATTCAAGCATTTTTCAAACCTTGAAAACACAATAATAAAATCCAGGCATTTTCAAGGTTTTTAAGCACCCGTACGAACCCTGTACTTGGTGAAAAACGTTTGAAAAACACTGTTTTAGTGCAGTGTTTTTCAACCACTGTGCCGCGGCACACTAGTGTGCCGTGAGATACAGTCTGGTGTGCCGTGGGAGATTATCTAATTTCACTTATTTGGGTTAAAAATATATTTTGCAAACCAGTAATTATAGTCTTCAAATGATGTGTTGTTGTTGTTGAGTGTCGGTGCTGTCTAGAGCTCAGCAGAGTAACCGTGTAATACTCTTCCATATCAGTAGGTGGCAGCCGGTAGCTAATTGCTTTGTAAATGTTGGAAACAGCGGGAGGCAGCATGCAGGTAAAAAGGTATCTAAGGCTTAAACCAAAAATAAACAAAAGGTGAGTGCCCCTAAGAAAAGGCATTGAAGCTTAGTGAAGGCTATGCAGAACGAAATTAAAACTGAACTGGCTACTAAGTAAACAAAAACAGAATGCTGGACGACAGCAAAGACTTACTGTGGAGCAAAGACGGCGCCTACAAAGTACATCCGAACATGACATGACAATCAACAATGTCCCCACAAAGAAGGATAAAAACAACTGAAATATTCTTGGTTGCTAAAACAAAGTAGATGCGGAAAATATCGCTCAAAGGAAGACATGAAACTGCTACAGGAAAATACCAAAAAAAAGACGAAAAGCCACCAAAATAGGAGCGCCAGACAAGAACTAAAACACTACACAAACAGCAAAAATGTCCAAATAAGTCAGGGTGTGATGTGCATACTTGCCAACCTGGAGACCTCCAATATCGGGAGGTGGGGGGGCGTGGTTGGGGCGGGGTGTGTGGTTGGGGCGTGGTTAAGAGGAGAGTATATTTACAGCTAGAATTCACCAAATCAAGTATTTCACATATATATATATAATATATATATATATATATATATATATATATATATATATATATATATATATATATATATATATATATATATGTATGAAATACTTGACTTTCAGTGAATTCTAGCTATATATATATTTTATTTTAATTTTTTATTTTATTATACATATAAATAAAAGACATACTTGAATTTCAGTGTTCTGCAGGCTATCCGGTAGGTGGCAGTATTGTCCTGTTTAAGAGTGTCACAACAATGCTGTTTATGGCAGACAAACTGCTTTACAGTAGACTAAACGTGACTGCTGTTGTTGTGTGTTGTTACCGCGCTGGGAGGACGTTAATGAAACTGCCTAACAATAAACCCACATAAGAAACCAAGAACTCTCTCTGCTTGTTGTGCACTCTACTCTCTAAAAGCCGTAGATGTTATGACATCATTGGGCAGGCAAGCTGCTGGGAAAGCGGACGTGAGAACGGCTGTCCCCACTCAGGTCCGCATTGACCTGGAGGGGGCGTGGCCTCCAGCTCCGGCTGAATACCGGGAGTTTGTCGGGAGAGGCGCTGAATACCGGGATTCTCCCGCTAAAAACGGGAGGGTTGGCAAGTATGGTGATGTGACAGGTGGTGACAGTACACCTACTTTGAGACAAGAGCTATAGTGATGCATGGTTGGTTATGCTTTAAAGTCATATCCAACAATTGCGACAACAACTTTTTACTGTCAACTGAGTTTTATTTCTTAATGATTTCTGCTGGTGGTGTGCCTCTGGATTTTTTCAACGCAAAAAATGTGCCTTGGCTCAAAAAAGGTTGAAAAACACTGTACTAGTGAATACCATGCATCCACATTTTAATATAATTTGTTTACACGTAGAAATATTTGATGACATCTCTCACCGGGGTCAATGTCGTTAGCAACGACACAGGCGGCACCACACAGTTTTGCAGCGATGGCTGAAGCTCCGCAGCCACTTCCCAGATCCAACACCGATTTTCCCTTACAAACTCCAGGATTGTCAAGGAGATACCTAAAGGAAGACCATTTCAGATAAAGTCCAGCTAAAAAATAATAATAAAAAAATGGTTACCTAGAAAGGGCCTGTCCTCCTGGCCAGTAAATGGCCCAGTATGGGTCATCAAAAGGCCAAAGCTCTGGTTTTTCATACCAATATCGACAGTTTGGGGTGAAAAGTCTTAACTTGACCTCTGGTGTCAGGTGATGTTGTTCAACAGTCTCGGTGTTTTCGAAAATAAACCTCCTAACCAAGTCCTCACTCACAAACTTGCTGTGGGAACACTTTGTCGCGTTCAGTGACTTTAAACGACAAACCAGCCTGCGAGTGCTTAAAAGTTTTAACATCATGCAGCTAATCTTGCTGCTATGCTAACCATTATGAGTCGGCCCCGAAAGGGACAAGCGGTAGAAAATGGATGGATGGATGATACTAAATAATGATTAGTGTTATATATTGCGCTATAAAGTCACTCGATATGAACATAGAAACTCTTAAAAACGCCGCTCTTTGATGGCTACGTTACAAAATAGTAGCCAGTAACAGTGCTGCACATATAGTCCGTCGTCGTGTAGAAACGTGGGACACATTCTTGGTTCCTAGCCATGTGGCGTTCGCGAACAAATCGAGTCATTTGAGTCCAGTAAGTGACTCATTTGAACCGTTTGCCAGTTGCAAGACGTTCTTTTGGGAGCCGTACTTTCTGCAATTGCCCACACTGTATGCCACTAGACTGGTGACAGGACTAGTTAATGAGTCAGGGTCAAAGGAAAAGTGGCAGCACTTGGATTTATTTTTCTGGTTCATTGTCCCGATTTGGATATCAAACGTAAACACACAGAATATATATTGATTGATTGATTGAGACTTTTATTAGTAGGTTGCACAGTGAAGTACATATTCCGTACAATTGACCACTAAATGGTAACACCCGAATACGTTTTTCAACTTGTTTAAGTCGGGGTCCATATATATATATATATATATATATATATATATATATATATATATATATATATATATATATATATATATATATATATATATATATATATATATATATATATATATATATTAGGGGTGTGGGAAAAAATCAATTCGAATTCGAATCGCAATTCTCACATTGGGCGATTCAGAATCGATTCTCATTTTCGGAGTATGTACATTGAATTATTTACATTATTTACAATCCGGGGTGTGGGATGTGGAGGGGGGTGGGAGAGGTGGGGGGTTATAGGTTTGGTTGATATCAACACTTCAGTCATCAACAATTGCATCATCATACCATACCAACTTTATTTATAAAGCCTTTTAAAAACAACCACAGTTGAAGAACAAAGGGCTGTACACCACAAAGAAATACAGGCAAAAATAACATTTAAAACAGAAGTAAAATACACATTGAAAAAGCAAATACAAATTACCCTAAAATCAATTTGTTGGATAAAAAGCAGTTAAAAAGTTAAAAACAGTTAAAAAATGTAAAAACAGTTTAAAGTCTCATGCTGGGTTAAAAGCCAGTGAATACAAATGGGTTTTAAGAAGGGTCTTAAAAATAGCCAAAGAAGGGGCCTGTCTCAAGTGGAGAGGGAGATCGTTCCAGAGTTTGGGACCCGCAACAGAGAAGGCTCTGTCCCCTCTGAGCTTGCGCATGCATATATATATATATATATATATATATATATATATATATATATATATATATATATATATATATATATATATATATATATATATATATATATATATATCAGCACCCCCCGCAACCCCAAAAGGGACAAGCGGTAGAAAATGGATGGATGGATATATATATATATACATGTGGATATACATGATATATATATATATATATATATATCAGCACCCCCCGTGACCCCAAAAGGGACAAGCGGTAGAAAATGGATGGGTGGATATATATATATATATATATATATATATATATATATATATATATATATATATATATATATATATATATATATATATATATATATATATATATATATATATATATATATATATATATAAATTTGGAGCAAAAAATAATAAAATAAAATAAGTGACAATTATATATACAGTATATATATAATTCTCACTTCTTTTTTTTTTCGCTCCAAAGTTGTATTTTTTAAAGTTTTTTTTTAGAAAAGTTGTTATGAGTCAAATGGATAGATCGTCCAACTCATAATGACTGGTATACACAAGCAAGTGTGGTACGGTAGAAAAAAATACATTTAGATGAGATAATATTGATATTACCTGATTTTGATTTAACTATTAAATTAACTTAAAATTGGACGTTTCCTTCCTTGTGGCGCATAATGGCTAAAGTGTGGTTGTCAAGTTTATGAGCTGCAACGTGACTTTTATTTTTTTCTCAATGGCTGTGGTGGTGATGGAAACGCAATTAGTGCTAATGATATATATTATTTATGTTATTTTAATTAATTGTGTTTGTAGTTGTGAATGTTGCAATCACTATTATTGCTAATATATTGATACTGTTTCTATTATTTTTTTTATTTTTAGCATGGTATATACCGTATTTCCTTGAATAGCCGCCGGGGCGCTAATTAATTTAAAACCTCTTCTCACTCCTGCGCTTACCAAAAGCATGCGGGATGGGCAAGCATGCGCTAATTATTTTAAAACCTCTTCTCAGTCCGGCGCTTACCTTATCATGAAAAGCACATTTAATTAAAAAAAACGTTATTATGGTCTTACCTTTACTTATAAATGATGTCCATGTGCAGCTGCTTCTGATCAAAGGCAGTCTTCCTTATCTTTCTTCAGTTTTAAAAGTCTCTGGAGAAATTCCTTTAATTATTACCTCCTGCTTCGATTGAAAGTCCAGTTTAGAAAACTGTGCAAGCAAACGATCGCTGCTCACGCTTGCTGCTTGTTGTCTTCTTCTGCAGCACCTGTCTTCTGTAGTACTGGTAGTCGCAAGAAGGATCTCTAGCGCCCCCTACCACCAGGAGGCGGGAGTCATTTAATGACTCATATTTGACCCGGCGGAAGTGCCAAGCATGCGCTAATTATTTTGCGAAACGAGTTTGACCCGGCTGTAATTCTAGGCAGGCGAATACTATATTCCCAGCGGCAATTCAAGGAAATACGGTAATAATATTGCATTTATGTCTGCTCAATTGCTTTGTAAATGTATATCCTATGTAAAGCTGGGGTTGGGTTGGAGTTGTTTTATTTTATTTTATTAGGTTGATCAACATTCTGTCTGTTTTTTTTGTAAACAAAATAAATGAAAATAAATAACACATATACGAATGCAGCTGAGATAGCTAGCTCCAGCACCCCCTGCGACCCCGTAAGGGACAAGCGGTAGAAACGGATGAATAGTCAATACTTCAGATTGGTATACATTTTGATTATTCTGGTCCACATCTTATCTTATAACTGCTACCAGTGATTTAAAAAAATAAAAAGAACCATAGTAAGCCAGTCTTTTGAACTTCTCTTCAAGATGTGTCTCCCTTCAAAAAGCCATATATCCCAATGGTTCCGCTACATTTTGTTCTAAGAGCTAATGTTGCAAAAAACACAAATACTACAGTATAATAAACATTGCCACTCTCACGTGATAAATAAATGATTTATAACAAATTACATTATGCAACGTCTGAAAAATAAATTAAACAAATTAACATGCATTCATGCGATTTTATTCCCAGGAGTTATTTTTTTACAGTCGAAATGTATTATTCTATATTGTCCTCTAGGGGTCAATTAGGGTTATTACAATACTGTTTTAAGGCCATGTTTTTTTAAAACTATTTCCATCCATCCATTTATTACCGCTTGTCCCTTTCGGGGGCGCGGGGGGTGCTGGAGCCTATCCCAGCTGCACTCGGGCGGAAGGTGGGGTACACCCTGGACAAGTAGCTGTCATTACTTGGTCTTTGGCGTGGTTTGCTCTCCCGTGGTGCAAAAGAATTGGACCATACGTGGCGTACAGGTGAGGACATGTTTAATCTTTTAACTCAAACAAAAAGGTATAAACAAAAAGCGCTCACCGCAGAGGAAAAAACTTGACTATGACAAAACAAAAGGCGCGCACAATGGCGGAGAACTATGAACATTAAACAAAAACTTACGTGACAAGAAACTGTGAACATGGCATGAATGTGTGATGTCGCCAGGACGAACAACAGAAACAGAAAAGCCTATATAGTGACATGATAAGTGAAAACAGGTGCGTGACTAACTGTGAACAGGTGCGTGACATGACAATGTGAAAACGTGAGACAGGTGTGTGTGAGTCCAAACGTGGAACAGGTGAAACTAATGAGTAACCATGGAAACAAAACAAAACCAGGAAGTGAAACCAGGAACTAAAAAGTGTCCAAAAACCAAGCAAAACAAAAACAAGATCAACACAGACATGACAGTAGCCACCTCAAAAATAACCCAATTTTAACCCAACTGCTGGTTCAGAAAAGGACGAACCCCTTATTTGTGTTACTTTACCTCAAAATTTTGGGTTCATTTTTTCAACCAAACTTTTGCCTTGAATTATTTAACCAAAAAGTTGAGTTATGCTAATTCAATCTTGGGTGATTGTAAATCATGTTAATGAGATAAATCCATAATAAAATTCCCTTCAAGAAAAAAGTAACTTTTTAATTAAAAAAAAGCCGTTTACTCGTTGAAAAACCACCCAAAATTGGTTCATAATTTTGTAAAGCCAGAAATTAAGCTAAAATAATACCCTTATAACCCCAAAAAATGGATTGCTCTTCATAAAAATAACTCCAAAATGTAACCCAACACTAGCAACTCATAAATTGGGTTACCAAAATAACCCAGTATTTTTTAGTGTGTACACTACAGAAAATTTGTTTCCTGTTATTACAGTATCTGTGACTCACTATTAGTATGTTAACAGCCATACATCAAACCAGCAACCTACAATCATGTTTTAATAGTCTATATGATTTTAAAATTAATTTACTATGGTCTTTAAGATGTTAGGGTAGAAATGTCCCCTCCTTTTTGGCAAAATAAGAACACCTTTAAAAGTGGCCTTCATTCTGCTACATGGATGTATATAAACACAATGAAAGCACCCTGTGTTTTTATCTATGCACTCACACACATACACTGTATTGCCGGAAGTATTTGGCCACCCATCCAAATGATCAGAATCAGGTGTCCTAATCACTTGACCCCTTGGTTTCAGTGAAAGGAACATTGAATGCTCCTGGATACCAAAACAATTTGGACAATTCCATGTTCCCAATCTTGTGGGAACAGTTTGGAGCGGGCCCCTTCCTCTTCCAACATGACTGTGCACCAGTGCACAAAGCAAGGTCCATAAAGACATGGATGACAGAGTCTGGTGTGGATGAACTTGACTGGCCTGCACAGAGTCCTAACCTGAACCCGATAGAACACCTTTGGGATGAATTAGAACGGAGACTGAGAGCCAGGCCTTCTCGACCAACATCAGTGTGTGACCTCACCAATGCGCTTTTGGAAGAATGGTGGAAAATTCCTATAAACACACTCCGCAACCTTGTGGACAGCCTTCCTAGAAGAGTTGAAGCTGTAATAGCTGCAAAGGGTGGACCGACATCATATTGAACCCTATGGGTTAGGAATCGGATGGCACTTCAAGTTCATATGTGAGTCAAGGCAGGTGACCAAATACTTTTGGCAATATAGTGTACATCTTTAGTAATGATGTAAGGAGGTACCATTCAAACTCCTCTAAACGGCTCTTTGTCTGTGTGTCTGACTTACCAATAAACATTCCAGTTGTCTCCTAGAAGAACTTCACTGGCAAATTTAAGAGGCCTTTGAGGCATCTCACCACCGTGGCCTTGGAGAGGGCAAGAGCCTGATAAGAGTACAAAGGCCCGTTCTTCCCCCTCCCTTTTTTTGCATGGGTAAAAACACGAGGAGGCAAAGGGAGGAAAACGTAGAAGTAGCCTCAGCTAAAACTAATTAACTGACTCACATTCCAAAGAAGAAAAAGGTGGTAACAGACACGAAAAATCAGATTAGCCTCAACTGTCTTAAAGTGCAGCAACTTTTAAAGTTTTACTGAATCCTAAAATACTTTACGTATTGATCTTATACTACTCATTCTGTGCAACATGACTCTACTGACCTTTGACCTGACCTGACTATGAGTCCAGTCCACAACAACCCTGACTTCAGACGAGTGTTGTAAGCATACCAATATTTTGGTACCGGTACTAAAATTATTTCGATAGTTTTCGGTACTTTTCTAAATAAAGGGGACCACAAAAAAATTGCATTATTCGCTTTATTTTAACAAAAAATCTTAGGGTACATTAAACATATGTTTCTTATTGCAGTTAAGTCCTTAAATAAAATAGTGAACATACAAGACAACTTGTCTTTTATTAGTAAGTAAACAAACAGAGGCTCCTAATTAGTCTGCTGACATATGCAGTAACATATTGTATCATTTATCATTCTATTATTTTGTCAACATTATCAAGGACAAGTGGTAGAAAATGAATTATTAATCTACTTGTTCATTTACTGTTAAAATCTGCTTACTTTCTCTTTTAACATGTTGTGTCTACACTTCTGTTGACATTTAATAATCACTTTGTGGAGGGGGCGTGGTCGGTGCGTCTCCTGCGGGAAGGGCGTGTGCAGGAGCCGGCTACGAAGCAGCTGACAGGTGAGTGGATTTTCCAGCTGAAGCGAGTTATCTATCTAATCACCTGCCCGAGGCCATGAGGGGGGAGGAGAGCTGAGAGAGCGGAGAGAAAAGAGAAAGTACATGCGAGCGAGAGAGAAAAAACATCTGAAAAGACCACAAATAAAAGACTTGTTGAACCCTGAACTGGAGGTCCCCTCAATCCGACACGCCACAGCGAATCCACACAGACAGAGATCCCCACACCCTTATTCTTCTGTTGTTTGATACTTTACATTAGTTTTGGATGATACCACAAATTTGGGTATCAATCCGATACCAAGTCGTTACAGGATCATACATTGGTCATATTCAAAGTCCTCATGTGTCCGACGGACATATTTCCTGAGTTTATAAACATAATATACATTAAAAAAAAAACGAAAGAAGATGTTGTGACGCCAAAGAATATCGAGGTATTCATAGTAGTATCGACAAGGTACGCTCCTGTACTTGGTATCATTACAGTGGATGTTAGGTGTAGATCCAACAATGGCATTTGTTTACATTGTGACGCCGGTGAGCTACGGTGTGTAGTGAAGCATGTTTAGCTATTCCTCGTCCTGCAGGGATGATACTTGTAAGAAACTTACTTTATTTGTCGCCATGGAGACCAGGATTAGTGATTTAGAAGTCGCTAAAACACTGCCGACGGCAAATGGATGTTAGCCACTAGCTAGCTAGCCATGTCTTGGGCGTTTCAGTGTTATAAGTTCATCTTTATCGTTAGTTTTTAAGTCAAAATGCGTCCGTTCTCCCTTTTCTGTCTACACACTGTGTCTGCTTGTAAGTACTCGTAAGTACGTGATTGTGTGCCGCCGAACAGAGACGTATAGTACTGAAAATGATTCATTAGTATCGGGGTACTATACTAATACCGGTATATTGTACAACCCTACTTCAGACTTAAGCAACCTGAAAAACACAGCAGAAATATATCCCTGAATCTACTTGGATGTTATTATCAGCCATAAGTTGTTTTGACACCACAGGTACAAGACTGTCTACTCCAAGACTCCGAAAGAACAATAGTGCTATCTCCAGTCCCCACAGGCGGCTGGGTCTCAAGGAAACAACACCACCAAAACTGAAGCTAACCATGCTGGTTATGCCTGTTCCAGGTAGCACAGTCCACTAATTATGGCCTATGCGTTTGGCTAACACAGGGGTCGACAACCCAAAACGTTGAAAGAGCCATATTGGACCAAAAATACAAAAAAACTGTCTGAAGCTGCAAAAAATGAAACGCCGTATATAAGTCTTATAATGCAGGCAACACGTGACGTTATAATAGCCTACTATCAAAATGACAGAAATTTTGAAATTTAATATTTTTTCTACACATTTTTACAACATTAGAAACCATTAGTAAATCAGAGGCTACTCAGAAGGTGAGATAACTCCTGGAAATGAATGGCTTTTAATAACCAAAGGTATAGATGTGTGTGTCCAAGTTAAAGGAAACGGCAGGCTGTCTTCTTCTAATGGATTTATTACAATCTTTGGCAAGCTGGGTAATGTTTGCTGTGGTCTGGAACAACATGGCACACAAACAACTATCTGAAATGCAGCCAATATTACATACCGATAATGTGTCATGAGACATGCAAAACTAAATTATATAAAAAGAGGATAAAAGTAAAGGATATTAAATGAGCTCAAATATACCGTATTTTCCGCACTATAAGGTGCACCTAAAAACCTCCAATTTTCTCAAAAGCTGACAGTGCGCCTTATAATCCGGTGCGCCTTATATATGGACCAATATTGAGCCACAACAGGTCTCGCAACTACGGGATGCATAACGTAACCCCAGCCTCTACTGTAGCGTCTATTCTATGCGCCTTATAATGCGGTGCGCCTTATATATGAACAATGTTTTAAAATAGGCCATTCATTGAAGGTGCGCCTTATAATCCGGTGCGCCTTATAGTGCGGAAAATACGGTACCTACAAATGAGGCATAATAATGCAATATGTACACAGCTAGCCTAAATAGCATGTTAGCATTGATTAGCTTGCAATCATACACTGACCAAATATACCTGATTAGCACTCCAACAAGTCAATAACATCAACAAAGCGCACCTTTGGGCATTTAAACACTTCATCAAACTTTTGGTGGACAAAATGAGCCAAAGAAGGAGTGGAATATTTTACATATACACAAACTGTTGCGTCACAGTCCACACACACTATGGTGAGTTCAAGAACTGCTGAAATTAGTAGGACAAAACAATGTTCACCAAATACTCTCATCAGTGAAGAATATTGACGGAGGCAGATAATTACATATATCCATTATTTAGTGTTACTTCTTTTGTATCTCCTATAGTCTTATTTTATTCAGCTAATGTTTCGTCTGGTACAAAGTGCTTGCATTACGAGTGTCCTTGGGGAGAGAGTCAGAGCGTTGAATATTCTCTCTGCTTGAGACTCCCATAACATTCTTGAGATATGGGGGAAAAAAGCGGTGCTGGGCTAGCAGACAACAGGTGGGGAGGAAGGAGGGGAAGAGGGGGGTAGAACAGAACGTCTGGGGGTGATGCTGGGGCAGACCGAGTGGAGCCACGCATCTGGATGGGTTATGCAAGGCTGGTCTCATTATTGTCAAATATTTGAGAATAAACCACAAAATACCAACTACCGCCTGGTGATCAGTTTAAACTTCAGCTTATGTGCCATTGAAAGAACCTGGGAGAGACTAGCAATTTGAATTCCCCATTGGAGGAAGAGTTGGTCGCACGCAACAATACACACAAACATATTAAACAGTGGACTTTCTAACAATTGGGAAGGTTTGTGTCATGTTTGTCCTCAAACAAAAAACATACTCAAAAAAAATAAAAAATTTCCCCCATCTTTTCCCATTTTCAATCCTTTTTTAAAAATGCTCCAGGGAGCCACTAGTGCGGCACTAAAGAGCTGCATGCGGCTCGAGAGCCGCGGGTTGCAGACCCCTGGGCTAACACCTGCCACACAAAGCAATTGGTGCCACAAATCTCAGTATACAATGGCGGAAGAGAGAAATCAGAATGGAAGTGAAAGTGTGTGTGAACCTTGTGATGAGCCGAGTGAATGTGACAGGAGCATCCGCCCAACAATTTGAGTTAAAGAAGGGGTATGAGAGGCCCTTTCGCCGCCTGGGTTGCAGAGAGACTATACGGGACGGATCAACCCGAGGATCATTGCACTGCTGACTTCAATCTTTGTTTCTAAACAATAAAATTTTTCATATCACTTGAGGGTGAAAATCATATTCAGATATGGCAGGCTTTAAGGGAAACTGCACTTTTAATAAAAAAATGTTGCCTATCATTCACAATCATTGTGAAAGACATGACGACGGATGGATTTTTAAGAAATGCATTCTAAATATTAAAATAAACTTAAATAAAAGTCCGCTTCGAGCTGAGCTGATGGGAGCTCCACTATCCCGCCCCAAAAAAATCGGATAAATAACCATTCAAGAACCGCCAACAATACTCCATTTACATTTCGTGACTTAAATATTAACCAAGTGTTAGTGATATTGTTATTATAAGCGCTAACACAGACAAACGATTTATAGCGGCGACGTAATCACTTCCTGTGTCTCTCTATGTTTACATCATCAAGTGGTTCTGCTGTTTCCTCGCTTTCTTGCTCCCTGTAAGTTTATTGTACAAAAACAAAAAAACAATGTTTTTTTCTTGACATTTGGGAAATATGGGGCAGCACAGTGGCGCAGTGGTTAGTGCTCCTGCCTCACAATAAGAAGGTCCTGTGTGGAGTATGCACATTCTCCCTGTGACTGCGTGGGTTGGAGCATTAGAGTTAAGAAAGGTTTCATAGAAGGGAATGTGCAGGGAATATATTTAAAATTACAACATTGCTGTTAGTGCAAGTCATAATAATGAATAGAATACATTTGATAAAATTAATCTGTTAAAAACAGTTTTTCCATTGTGTCTAAAATGAGCAAAATGCCCATTTGTTTGATATGGTTGTAATATATCGGGTCCACCAGAGGAGGGGGCTAGTCAATAAATAATAGCTGCTGCAACGACTGAGGAAGAATAATAACTCCTGTCGTTGAAGACACCATTTGGTCAAATGCAGTGTTTTCTCTATTCTATATCACAGGTCAGTATTAAATATCATAGAGTTACATCCTCTGCTGCCGAAACCCTCATCCACGCCTTCATCTCATCCCGGCTGGACTATTGCAACAGCATCCTCTACGGCAGGGGTGTCAAACTCATTTTAGATCGGGGGCCGCATGGAGAAAAATCTACTCCCAGGTGGGCCGGACTGGTAAAATCACGGCACGATAACTTAAAAATAAAGACAACTTCAGATTTTTTTTTTTGTTTAAAAATAGAACAAGCACATTCTGAAAATGAACAAATCATAATGTTGATGTTTTTTTTTTACACATACATGTTGCAGTTAATAGTATTCTATCTTTATTTGTCGTTACTTATACTTTCTGAATAAATGATGGGATAATGTTCATCAGTCAACTCATAGGTGTAATTTTCAATCTATTAAGATAAAAAAATATCAAAATCAAATTACAGGATGTTATTTATGTAGTTTGCTCATTTTTCTCAACTGGTGCACTAAGATCATGTGTTTTTTTTTTTTTTTTTTTTTTACATATGTAGCATCATCTAAAATTATACAAAGAATTGCTATTGCGACATCTAGTGGACACATTTAGAAGAGCAGTTTCTTTCATTCCAAAATTTCGCAAACTCATCCCACGGGCCGCATAAAACCTGTTCGTGGGCCTGATCCGGCCCGCGGGCCGTACGTTTGACACCCCTGCTCTACGGCATCACCTCCAAAACCCTCAACAAACTGCAATATGTCCAGAACTCCGCTGCCCGCCTGCTCAAGAGAGCACATCACACCTGTCCTTCATGACCCCCACTGGCTGCCTGTCAAATACAGAATCCCCTTTAAAATACTCCTCACCACCTACAAGGCACTCCATAACCTGGCTCCACCCTACCTCTCTGACCTCCTCCAGCCACACGTCCCGTCCCGTTCCCTCAGGTCTAGTGATGCCGGCCTCCTGGAGGTCCCCAAGACCAGGCGCCGAACCTGGGGCGACAGGGCCTTCTCCGTGGCTGCCCCCTCTCTCTGGAATGCTCTCCCCAGGCACATCAGAGATGCCCCCTCCCTCCCTACCTTCAAAACCACCCTAAAAACTCACCTCTTCACATTAGCCTTTCCAAACGGACCCTGCCCTTGGTGTTTCTTTATTCTTTTTCTTTTTTTCTTAGTTTCTTTTCCTAATAAAGTTGTTTTAATCCCCCCTCCCCACACACACGTGTAAAGCGACTTTGGGTATTTAGAAAAGCGCTATATAAATCCCAGGTATTATTATTATTATTATTATTGCACTAACATTAATAGTTAAGAAAGTTGAGGATGTAATAAAACCGTAATGGTTTTATTCAAGATGTGTTGTAAAGCATTGAAATATATGCTAACCGGCTAATGCTAGCAGGCCTCGATGTTGTGTGAAATACTTTGGAGGAGACTAATTCAATAGCAAATTACCTATACATTACCTTTGTTTTATGATTAAATGCAGTCAAGAAACATATTTGTACAATCAAACATCTGTCATGTCTGTGTTCATGTTTTTGTTGGGCCATGTGCTGTTTTGTTTTTTGGACACTTCCTTAGTTCCTGGTTTCACTTCCTGGTTTTGTTTTGTTTCCATGGTTACTCATTAGTTTCACCTGGTCCACGTTTAGACTCACACACACCTGTCTCACGTTTTCACATTGTCATGTCACGCACCTGTTCACAGTTAGTCACGCACCTGTTTTCACTTATCATGTCACTATATAGGCTTTTCTGTTTCTGTTGTTCGTCCTGGCGACATCACCCATTCATGCCATGTCCACAGTTCCTTGTCACGTTAGTTCTTGTTTCATCTCTTGTCACGTAAGTTTTTGTTTGTTTAATGTTCATAGTTCTCCGCCACTGTGCGCGCCTTTTGTTTTTTCCTAGTGAAGTTTTTTTTACCTCCGCTGTGAGCGCCTTTTGTTTGTACTTTGTAGTTTATAGTTATAATTAAACTATGTCTTTACCTGCACGCCACGTCCGTTCCATTTCTTTTGCACCACGGGAGAGCAAACCACGTCAAAGACCGAGTTATGACAGATGTCGCCAGCACGAGAGCTCTCCCGCAAAAAAATGGGACAATTTTGACGAGGTAACGTGGGAGGTCCTGCGCGCCATGGAAGCCGAGACACTCCGCCATTCCCCCATGGAGCGCAGGGATCTCATGTGGGGTCCGACCGGCAAACTGGTGCCGATCAGCTCCCTTTGGTCCGAGGATGGCGCTGCGGCACCGCAGTCCCGGAAGCGCCGCTCCCAACGAAGGACGTCAGGGAGGGCTTCCACAAGCATTGGAAAGGACGCATCGTTCCCGCAAGCTCCTCCCCCTCCGGGCGGAAACGAGCTGCAGCCAGCCCGGCTTCCCCAGGACGACGTCACGCCGCTGCCAGTGGGTGACGTCATGGATTTTTTTCCCCTGAACTCTTTTTCTTGTCAGCCACATCCAACCAAAGACTCTAAATCCATGATTAAACATTACCAAGACATGTTTTTAGAAATCAGATCCTGTCAATCACAGTCACCCAATTTTCATGCCCCGCCCCCCAGGACTCATGCCACGCCCAAGTCAGAAATTTTTTTTTCACCCACAAAAGCCCAGGTGGGGGGGAACGAAAGACCTTTTGGACAATTTAGAGGGGAGGATTCTGCCCTCCTCCTGAACCCCCTCCGCCCACCCCAAAAGACGGTTCCAGACCGCGGGGAGCGCGTCTGGGATCCGCTCCTTGAGGGGGGGGCTAGGGCTGGGAATTGTTCAGTTGGGGTGGCTCAGCATCGTCACGCCAAGCCACAGCCTCCAGCACGACCACAACCACCTGTCTTTCGACCTGCCAAGCCACAGCCACCAGCACGACCACAACCACCTGTCTTTCGACCTGCCAAGCCACAGCCTCCAGCACGACCCCCACCACCTGTCTTTCGACCTGCCAAGCCACAGCCACCAGCACGGCCGCCACCACCAGTTTTTCGACCATGCCAAGATCCACCTGCTCCACGCCCAGCTCCACGCCAAGCGCCACCAGTACCTGCTCCACGCCAAGCGCCACCAGTACCTGCTCCACGCCAAGCGCCACCAGTACCTGCTCCACGCCAAGCGCCACCAGTACCTGCTCCACGCCAAGCACCACCAGTACCTGTTCCACGCCAAGCGCCACCAGTACCTGCTCCACGCCAAGCGCCACCAGTACCTGCTCCACGCCAAGCGCCACCAGTACCTGCTCCACGCCAAGCGCCGCCAGTCGCAGCCCCACGCCGCCAAGTGCCGCCCGTGGCTGCCCCACGCCGCCAAGTGCCGCCCGTGGCTGCCCCACGCCGCCAAGTGCCGCCCGTGGCTGCCCCACGCCGCCAAGTGCCGCCCGTGGCTGCCCCACGCCGCCAAGTGCCGCCCGTGGCTGCCCCACGCCGCCAAGTGCCGCCCGTGGCTGCCCCACGCCGCCAAGTGCCGCCCGTGGCTGTCCCACGCCGCCAAGTGCCGCCCGTGGCTGCCCCACGCCGCCAAGTGCCGCCCGTGGCTGCCCCACGCCAAGACCAAAGCCAAGACCAAGACCCGCCAAGTGACCAAGACCAAGAACCGCCAAGTGACCAAGAACCGCCAAGTGACCAAGACCAAGACCCGCCAAGTGACCAAGACCAAGACCCGCCAAGTGACCAAGACCAAAACCCGCCAAGTGACCAAGACCAAGACCCGCCAAGTGACCAAGACCAAGACCAAGTCCAAGCACCGCCACGCCAAGTCCAAGACCAAGACCAGCCACACCAAGACCAAGTCCAAGACCAACTACGCCAAGACCAAGACCAACCACGCCAAGTCCAAGTCCAAGACCAAGTCCAAGACCCAGACCCTCGCCAAGTCCAAGACCCAGACCCTCGCCAAGACCAAGACCAAGACCCACGCCAAGACCAAGACCCACGCCAAGACCCGCCACGCCAAGCTTCGCCGCCTGACGCACCACGCCAAGCTTCGCCGCCTGCCACGACAACGCGCCCACCTCCTCGTCTGCCAAGGATGTGGCCATTCCATGGGCGTCCGCCACGCCAGGTGCGCCGACCTCCTCGTCTGCCACGAATGTGGCCATTCCCAGGTCGCCCACCTCGTCAGGTTCAGCGGCGGTCTACCCGCCGTCGCCACCTGACTCTGCCCCGGTGGATTCGGGGACACCTGGTCTGGCGACCCACCGCCATGTCCCCCTCCCTCCCTCCCATGACTCTTGATCCTATTTTTTGTTTTTGGACATCTGGGATCTGTCCGTAAGGGGGGGGTTCTGTCATGTCTGTGTTCATGTTTTTGTTGGGCCATGTGCTGTTTTGTTTTTTGGACACTTCCTTAGTTCCTGGTTTCACTTCCTGGTTTTGTTTTGTTTCCATGGTTACTCATTAGTTTCACCTGGTCCACGTTTAGACTCACACACACCTGTCTCACGTTTTCACATTGTCATGTCACGCACCTGTTCACAGTTAGTCACGCACCTGTTTTCACTTATCATGTCACTATATAGGCTTTTCTGTTTCTGTTGTTCGTCCTGGCGACATCACCCATTCATGCCATGTCCACAGTTCCTTGTCACGTTAGTTCTTGTTTCATCTCTTGTCACGTAAGTTTTTGTTTGTTTAATGTTCATAGTTCTCCGCCACTGTGCGCGCCTTTTGTTTTTTCCTAGTGAAGTTTTTTTTACCTCCGCTGTGAGCGCCTTTTGTTTGTACTTTGTAGTTTATAGTTATAATTAAACTATGTCTTTACCTGCACGCCACGTCCGTTCCATTTCTTTTGCACCACGGGAGAGCAAACCACGTCAAAGACCGAGTTATGACAACATCTCCAGGTTTCAACTGAATGTGTCGCTATTGTGGATAATATACCTTAACGCCAGAAATTGTGTGATCTATAAAACGCTTAAATTAATTTTGTGAACTGACATACTGTAAAAGGAAAGATAAATCTTAAAACTGATATTAGTCTCACTTTTTTTATTAAAGTGTTGGCACTCACAATTTTCTGTGGCCCCGTGGTGAAATATTTTGCAGTCGTACTAAACAAAAACAATCCATTTACTTGTGTGGTTTATATTTGTATACAGCTCGTGTAAAAATGTGCTTTCTACCCTAGTTACTAACCCTGAGACTGTAATAGCTTCAACCCACTATAGTGTTATTTTTCCTAAGGGGGCTGGGGCTACTCCAATGAAAATAATTTGAGGTCTTGCAGGATGCCTGCTGGTGAACATAATCCTGGTGGTCTTGAAACCCTATTAGCCTTGTTATCAGACCCTGGGTACTCTTTGAGCACTCCTGAAAAAAAATGGGATTGCATGATGGTTGCATAGCAACAGATCAATTCACAGATAGTAAACATTTTTCTCTCACATGTACAACCCATCCATCCATCCATTTTCTACCGCTTGTTCCTTTCGGGGTCGCGGGGGGTGCTGGATTTCAGCTGCATTCGGGCGGAAGGCCGGGTACACCCTGGACAAGTTGCCACCTCATCACAGGGCCTGTCTTATGCAGTATATATTTTTGTATACCATATTTTCCAGACCATACATATCCATCCATCCATCCATCCATCCATCTTCCTCCGCTTATCCGAGGTCGGGTCGCGGGGGCAGCAGCCTAAGCAGGGAAGCCCAGACTTCCCTCTCCCCAGCCACTTCGTCCAGCCCTTTGCAAAAAATATGCAACCACCATTGTTGAGGATGTTCATTCAGTTGTTTAACACTGTAGAAAATAAGCAGATAACAGGCATGTTACACAGCTATAGTCATTTCAAATGGCAAATTTCTGGCTTTAAGAAAAAATGTATAAAAAGTGGGAGTTAGTAACAGTTTCATTTTTAGATAAACAGAGTGACACAATTATGGAATCACTCAATTCTGAGGGTAAAAGTATGGAATCAAGAAAAAAAAACACCCCCCTAAAAACACTACAACACACCACTAGTACTTTTTGCATCACTTCTGTCTTTTATAACAGCTTTCAGTCTCTGACGCATGGACTTAACGCATGACAAACAGTACACTTCACTTGTGCCGACTTCCTCTGATTGCTGGTGTCAGATCAGTGTTGCAGTTTAGAGTTTTGTAATGCCATTTTATTCAATATACACCACATATTTTCAGTTGGATTCAGATCAGGACTATTTGCAGGCCACGGCATTGACCTTATGTATCTTAGTTCAAGGAAAGTTTTCACGGTATTTGGTCTATGATAAGATGCATTATCATCTTAAAAAAATCAAATAAAAGGTCCATCATCATCACCTTGCCAAATGCAGATTTTTGATTCATGACTGAATATTCCTTTCATACAGTCATTGTTTGTCCACGATTGCTTTTCTTAGCGCACTGGAACCTTTTTTTTGTGTTAATGACGGTTTTTGTTTAGGCCCGCCAAAGCTTTTCATTTGGCCTGCCGAACATCACCCAAATGTACTATTCATTCAACCCTGAAAAAAAATCAATATGAGTTGCACAAATCTGACTTTTAACAATGCCTGGACAACAAAGTATGAATTTTCTACCCCAAATAAGTGCCCGAGTCATTGTTTTCTAGCAGACCTTTCAAACGAAAAACACACTGATCCAGACAAGCAACAACAATGGTAGAACGCCGAGCATGTAAGCTTCATCATAAAACTTGGTAAAACATTTGTAAGTAGATATAATTTGTGCATAAATATATTTACTTTGTTTTGTATTGAAATTGCTGACTTTGTGATGTCTTTTATATTCGTGGTTGTGTTGTTTTTCGTCTGAGAGTAACGAGCAAACCTCGTTTATTACATGTAATGCTAAATTTGACTAGTAGAGGGTGACAACACTATACAATGTTTGGTGTGTGAATGTAGTGTAATTTCTATTTGTGTAAACATTTGTAGTTTATTGTGTGAATGTATTAACACTAAACCTTCTATTTTATTCATGTAACATATACAATGGACATTATACTTTTAATATTATGTTTATATTTTCAGTCTTACAAACCTAAATGAAGGAAGAAGTATAAATAAATAAAACTTAAGGAAGGAAAATTATTCAAAATTAGGTACATAAATCCTCAACAAAAACTAGAGCTTCTTTTTCTTCATACTGTTAACTAGCTGGAATCCATTTAATAAAGTCAAATACAAAGAAGGTGACAATAGAAGTATCCCACACTTATCTTTTTTAAAGTAAATCAGTACAGCCATAATGGGCTATATCAACAATATGATTTGCCTGAGTAGCTGGACGGGACAAAAAAATAAAAAATAAACAAGGCGTAGGTTTTATTTAACAAGTATATTTAATATATTTGGCCACTGTAACTTTACACACAGTTTGAACAATAACACTATACTTCAATGAAGTGATTATTTGGCGATGAAGTCTACCACAGTTTGAGAAACACTGTTCTAAAGGACTACACTAACGTTTTTAAATAAAAATGTTACTTGCACTAATTAAAGGAACTATATTTTTTATATTTAGGTAACTTGATGCTGAACTCTGGAAAACATTTACTATCAGATTGTTCAAAAACATGTCGTAATGCTAATAAAAAAATGACAGACATTTCCATCCATTTTCTTAAAATTACAAGGAACATCCTTACAGTCCTATTTCCATCACAGTTGCCAGGATTTGCAAAAGCTCATTATGATCAAAACGCCTAAACCCCCTAGCTTGTGTGGTGTGTCATGCTGTTTATGGAAATAATAGACAATCTTTCATGTGTTGCATGGCTGACACATTCTGCATTCATCTTTCAGGGCCAGGAGACACAATTGTTGTCATGCCCTCTATCTTTAAAAAATATGTTTTACGTTATTATGCTGCGGTTGAAATGGCCAAGTCCTGACACATTTTCCAAGGCTGAAGATGAATTCCATTCTGATTTAACAAAGGAATCTCCATGCAGTTGTGTTTTTTTCATTTTCAGCCTCTGATGATGTGGGATTTTAATTCGAGACATATGTCAGTTTCCTTTGTTTAAAAGCAAAAATGTAATCAGTCTTTTGTCTACTCGCAGATCACGCGCTGTGCGTAGAGCCTCGAAATTTATGGAGGCCTCTGTTTATGCTTGAAGGACATTTTAATTAATAAATGAAAGGGTGCTTCATATGATATTTTACTGCAAACATATTCCCAGCTGCCCTTGCCCTTGCTGTGCGTCAAAGTGAAACTGACTAAATCCAGCCGGAACTTCTCTACCTTGCGCACCAGCTCAGGCTCCTTTCCCCCCAGCGAGGTAACGTTCCACGTGCCAAGAGATAGCTTCTCTAACCGAGGATCGGACTGCCAAGGCCCCTGTCTTTGACTGCCGCCCAGCTCACAAAGCATCTGACTCCTGTGGATGGTGAGCCCATTGGAGAGGGGACCCACATTGCCTCTCCGGGCTGTGCCCAGCCGGGCCCCACGGCCAGGCGCTTATCATCGAGCATTTTTGATTGATTAAAGCTTTTATTAGTAGATTATATTCCGTACAATTGACCACTAAATGGTAACACCCGAATACGTTTTTGAACTTGTTTAAGTCGGGGTCCATGTAAATCAATTCATGGTACAAATATATACTATCATCATAATACAGTCATCACACAAGTTAATCATCAGAGTATATACATTGAATTATTTACATTATTTACACTCCGGGGGGTGGGATGAGGAGGGTTTGGTTGATATCAGCACTTCAGTTATCAACAATTGCATCATCAGAGAAATGGACATTGAAACAGTGTAGGTCTGACTTGGTAGGATATGTACAGCGAGCAGAGAACATAGTGAGTTAAGATAGCATAAGAACAAGTATATACATTAGAAATACATTTGATTATTTACATTTGGTTATTTACACTCCGGGGAGGTGGGATGTAGAGGGGGGAGGGTGTTAGTCAGGGGTTGAAGTTGCCTGGAGGTGTTGTTTTAGTGCGGTTTTGAAGGAGGATAGAGATGCACTTTCTTTTACACCTGTTGGGAGTGCATTCCATATTGATGTGGCATAGAAGGAGAATGACTTAAGACCTTTGTTAGATCGGAATCTGGGTTTAACGTGGTTTGTGGAGCTCCCCCTGGTGTTGTGGTTATGGCGGTCATTTACGTTATGGAAGTAGTTTGACATGTACTTCGGTATCAGGGAGGTGTGGCGGATTTTATAGACTAGACTCAGTGCAAGTTGTTTTACTCTGTCCTCCACCCTGAGCCAGCCCACTTTGGAGAAGTGGGTTGGAGTGAGGTGTGATCTGGGGTGGAGGTCTAAAAGTAACCTGACCCGCTTGTTCTGGGATGTTTGGAGTCTAGATTTGAGGGTTTTGGAGGTGCTAGGGTACCAGGAGGCCTCATCTCAAAGCCTGGCTCCGAGGGGGTCCTCGGTGACTCGTAGTGAGGGAACCTTGTCTTCGATTTTGTCTTCATATAAGTCTTTGAGCTGCTCTTTGTCTGGTCCCTCAGATCTGTTTGTCATGGGAGACCCTACCAGGGCCATAGAAGCCCCGGACAACCTAGCTCCTAGGATCATTTGGACACGTGAACTCCTCCACCACGGTAAGGTAGCAGCTCAGGTAGTATCCAAAATAAGATTACTAATATTTAAATGTGACCCCCGGGCCCCTCTGTAGCAGAAAAGTTGGGCCTCAATGTCAAATAAATTAAGAATTCCTTCACTAGAACATATTGTGAAATTGTGTTTCGACCTTAAAACCGAAGTAGCATATGTTCCCAAATTAGCGATTTGTGCTAATAAACGTATGTTTGTAAAACTCAAATTTCACATTGCTATGGCTGTATTTTTAAAGTTAAGTTAAAGTTCCAACGATAGTCACACACACACTAGGTGTGGTGAAATTATCCTCTGCATTTGACCCATCCCCATGTTCACCCCCTGGGAGGTGAGGGGAGCAGTGAGCAGCAGTGGTGGATGTGCTCGGGAATCATTTTGGTGATTTAATCAAACTACATATGTAGTTCCAATATTATATCAAGGCTTGATCATGTGAAATTATTCAAACATAGTAGCTGAGATAGGCTCCAGCACCCCCCGCGACCCCGAAAGGAATAAGCGGTAGAAAATGGATGGATGGATAGAACAATGGTTGGTATGAAAAACACTAACCTATTCATTATTAAACATCTGGAATGAATTGATGTTGTCTTTAAATTGAAGTGTAGTGGTAATTAGGTTTTAGGGGACCCATAGTGGCCGCAATAATTCATTAAGTTAAGCTCATGACACAGTACATTGAATGATCCAGACACGGTTGTTACTGGATGCTTTCTAATGCGCTTCTGCTTTGGAGACTTTGTATCAGTAAGTCATGTGCAACTATAATTATTTGATACTTGTTTATATTGACTTTGTTTTAGACTGCAATTTTGTTTAATTACAGACACTTATTACATATGTACAGCTTGTGTTCTAGTAGACTATAGCTTACCTTGTTTACCTTTTGTAAACATTTTTGGCTAAAATACAACATAAGACCAACCTTGTGTGCTTACTGGAGGACATTTAGATGTCAACTGGCTGTCCAACTTTGCACAAGTACACGCTGCAGGGCTGCTTGTTTCGGAGCTTGCATCAAAACATTTAGATGCAGGCCACTATAATCAGATATTTGTTGTTGTTTTTTCTTTGCGATATCAATTTTGGATGGGGACAACCCTAGCTATTACTGTCAACCTGCACTTTATGAACTTAGAAAACATCAGTAAGACCAGTATATATCTTCCACTCATATGCTACAAGCTTTGTTACAATGCCATTAGGCCACTGAGTTACAGTGTCCACCCTGAGATTGGTAGGTTGTGAGTTCAAACCCCGGCCGAGTCATACCAAAGACTATAAAAATGGGACCCATTACCTCTCTGCTTGGCACTCAGCATCAAGGGTTGGAATTGAAAATGATTCCTGGGCGCGGCCACTGCTGCTGCCCACTGCTTCCCTCACCTCCCAGGGGGTGAACAAGGGGATGGGTCAAATGCATAGGACACATTTCACCACACCTAGTGTGCGTGTGACAATCATTGGTACTTTAACTTTGTTGTTAACAGTTTTAGCCAGCACAGTTAACTTACAATAACATCGTGCTTTTAGCTTTACCATCAAGTAAATGATTCTTCAAGGCAGAAAAGAATACTCTATAATTTGTTTGTAATTGAAGTACTGAAATTAGTTGAGGAATAATTTCATCCCTACAATGAACATACGGCCAAGACAACAAAGGAGTTGCTCATGGAGAAGCAGATGACGGACTTATAGCGTCCAGATGACCAAAACTTCATGTGAAATGTGAATTTGTTTTGAAGACAAATAAAGTATCTATCCGTTGAAGTTAATTAATTGACTCATATTATGTTCTACATATGGTGAATGTTTATATTCATCTTAGAGAAAGCGAACCACCAGGTTTAAGTAAATAATTGTTTTTATGGATTTTTATTCAATTATGACAATGCATATTCATCAACATAGAGCAACAATGTAAATATGCTGGAGTTACCACAATAGTTAATTTTTATCCGTTGTCCTAAGGCAGTTTAATACAGTAAACATTCAACAGGTCATGATACAAAAGAATACATAAATCCCAAGACATTACACATTACTAGCATACCATAAGCACATACCATGGACAAAAAAATAAAACAAACAACAAACAAAAAAACAAGTGAATAGTCTAATTGTGCGTGCATGTCTGATTAGATTTCAACCACTGTTTCAGTGCAGTTTTAAATGTTAAATAGATGTCACAGTTTCTGACATGGGCTGGCAGCCTGTTCCATGACTGTATGCAGAGCAGAGCAGAGCAGAGCAGAGCAGAGCAGAGCAGCTTTATTTGTCCATTCTTAACATGTACAAGACACATAAGAACTGAAATTACATTTTCGGCACAATCCCGCTAAGAGCAGACATACGTTACAGGGAGACAAGACGGGACCGCCAACGGATCAGCCACTTAGGGCGCTCCTTAAAAAGGTGGGAAAAAGGTGACATTGGGAAAGGGGGGAAGAGTAAAAAAAATATCAGTCTGAGGCTGGACCCTCAGGAATGGTCCAGACTGAGTCCGAGGAAAAAAACCTCACATAGCATGGCACACATAAACATGGTACATGTAATCACAACAACTCGCAACAGAGTCATCCAACAGGACCCTGCCTCTGATAGACCTCACCATTTGGCCAAATTTAGTCCTGCGCCTTCGTACGTTGCAGTCCCCTCTGGTCACTGCTCTATAGTGTTTACTTAAGTGCTTTGTTTTTATTAATAAAATCTATCAAGGGACGGGGAGCAAGTTTATTTATCTCTAAAGATGAGTCAAACATCCATGAATATCTGATAGTTATATAAACCCAAAATATTATACATACTTAAAATGTAACAATAATGATACTTTAGAGGCTTTTGGTCAATCATTTTTAGTGTTCTCTTGGTGAGAGACTTTAGTGGCTTCAGGATATTCTCCGAGGTATGGGACCAAGTTGTATCGCAGTAGTTTATATGGCTGAATATCATGGCATGCATTTATACCTTTGACGACTCTGTAGTGAGAGAAGGTCTAATGCAGGGGTGTCAAACGTACGGCCCGTGGGCCGGATCAGGCCCGCGGACAGGTTTTATCCGGCCCGCGGGATGAGTTTGCTAAGTATAAAAATGAACCAAAATTTTTGAATGAAAGAAACTGCTGTTCTAAATGTGTCCACTAGATGTCACAATAGCAATTATTTGCATCTTTGTAGATTATGCTACATATGTAAAAAAATAAAATAAACTACATGATGTTAGTGCACCAGTTAAGGAAAATGAGCAAACTTACATGAATAACATCCTGTAATTTGATTTTGATATCATTTTTTTATCGTAATAGATTGAAAATTAACACCAATGAGTTGACTGATGAACATTATCACATAATGTATTCAGAAAATATAAATAACGACAAATAAAGATAGAATACTATTAACCGCAACATGTAAGTGTAAAAAACAAAAATGATTTGTACATTTTCAGAATTTTCTTGTTCTATTTTTAAACAAAGAAAACAATCTGAATGTGTCTTTATTTTTAAGTTATCGTGCCGTGATTTTACCTGTCCGGCCCACCTGGGAGTAGATTTTTCTCCATGTGGCCCCCGATCTAAAATGAGTTTGACACCCCTGGTCTAATGTGTTTAAAATTGGACAGATTAAACTTAATTATATGTTACATTTTCTTAACATGCTGCTTGAAATTTAAGTCGGAATCAAAGACTACACCAATATATTTAAAAAATTGTTCTACCACATCTAATCTCTCACCATTGACTAGCACAGATGGCTGTTCACCATTCGCTGACTGCCGAGAGAAAATCATACAGACTGTTTTTTTAGTGTTGAGATGGGACACTGGCCCCATGGCAACAGAGAGAACTGCAGCGGCTTCACATTTTGTTTTTGCATGAACATACAAAACGGTGTCATCAGCATATAACTGTACCTTTACAGCTCTACACACATCAGGTAGATTATTGACGTATGGACTGAATAAAATTGGTCCCAGTACTGAGCCTTGTGGGACACCAGCTGTGCATGCAAGAAGGGTAGATTGTGAGTTATCAATTTGTACTGCTTGTTTTCTGCCCGACAGATATGATTTTTTTCCAGCAGAGGACACTGTTAGAGAAATTAAAATGGGTTAGTTTAGCGATTATTATTATTATTTTTTTTCATTTATTTATTTATTTCAGGCAATGACAAAGACGTACAAGTTGACAAAACATAATAATATAAATTGATATAGTGCATTATTGTCCAGTTTTGCCTGAAAGGTAGTGGGAAGAAGATAACTTATTTAATCCCACCCCCAGTTCTCCATTCAGTGATTACTCACATGAGTTTCACTCTCACTTTGTTCAAGGATTATAATACAAATGTTGTATCATAATGGCATTACCACAGGTAACAATAATTATTACACTGTAACAATCATTTGTATCAACAATGTAGGAATAATGAATATACCAACAATGGTAATAGACATCATAGCAATAATGGTAATAGACAACATAGCAATAATGGTAAGGAAACATTGAGCACATGTTAACACTTTGAGACAGAGTATAGCAGCAGGTCAAATTAAAGACCCTCATCTCTATATTTGAACCAGACCCCATGTTTGTATAATAGTTTAAATCGATTAATAGTTTGGCATTGCTTGTGTTGTAAATCCAGTTTGTTCCATAGTTTTACTTCGCATACAGACACACAAAAACGTTTACGAGTGGTTTGAGCTCTCGGCAATAAGAAATATCCAAAGCCTCTCAAGTTATGAGCTTGCACTCGTCTTATAAAAAAACGTTGTAGATTAGGTGGCAATAATTTGTTAAAAGCTTTATATAAGATTATTAATGTATTATATTTAACAAGGTCATCAAATTTGAGCAACTTTGATTGCATAAACAGATTATGAGTATGTTCTAAATAACCAACGTTGTGAATGATCCGCACTGCTCTTTTCTGTAATATGATCAGAGGATGAATTGTGTTTTGGTAAGTATTCCCCCATACTTCAACACAGTATGTAAGGTATGGCAGTACCAAGGTGCAGTATAGAGTACGGAGTGCATTTTCATTGAGGTATAGTTTTGCTTTGTTTATAATTGAGAGGCTTTTGGAGATTTTTGTTTTAATGTGTCTGACATGAGGTTTCCATGATAGTTTACTATCAATTATTACTCCCAAAAATGTATTCTCATTTACGATTTCAATTTGGGTACCATCAATACTTATTTTCTGTTCAGACGTTATGTTGCGATTTCCAAACATTACTATCTTAGTTTTATGTATATTCAAAGATAATTTATTTGTGTCCATCCATTTTTTTACTATGTTTAGTTCTGTGTTTACTGTATTTATGAGTTCATTATAGTCATCACTACTGTAGAATAAATTTGTGTCGTCTGCAAAAAGTATACATTTCAGTATTTTGGATGTATTAAACATATCATTAATAAATACATTAAACAGTTTTGGCCCCAACACGGACCCTTGGGGGACACCACAAGCAATGCCAAGAGTATCAGATAAAAATTTACCCATTTTAACAAACTGTACCCTCCCTGTTAAATAACTTTTTAACCAGTCACCAGCCAGCCCCCTAATTCCATATCTTCCCATTTTATCTAGTAGAATTGAATGATTAATGGTATCAAAGGCTTTCTTTAGGTCAATAAAAATACCAACTGCATATCTTTTATGCTCCAGTGCATTAGTAATTTCCTCAATAGCTTCAGTTATTGCCATTGAAGTTGTTCTTTTGGACCTAAAGCCATACTGACCGTCATTGATTATATGATTCTCAAGAAAGGATTCAAGTCGAGAGTTAAATAGTTTCTCTAAGATTTTTGAGAACTGAGGCAAAAGAGAGATTGGTCTGTAATTGGTGAAAGCATGTTTGCTGTCACTTTTGAAGAGCGGAGTTACTTTAGCGATTTTCATTTGACTTGGAAAGCAGCCAGTCTGGAATGATAAATTACATATATAAGTTAATGGTTTTACAATATTCAGGATAACCTTTTGAACCAATATCATGTTGATATCATGGCAGTCAGTGGAGCACTTACTTTTACACTTCCGCACAATGTTTGTCACTTCCTGCTCATTTGTAGCTGAGAGGAAGAATGACGAAGAATTCTGTTCAATAGTTGATTTTGTAACTCCATTGTCTGGGATATCAACAGCCAATTTAGGACCAACATTTACAAAAAAACTATTGAACTTGTTTACTACATTACTCATATTATAATCTTCACCGTTTTCATCGATAAAGTAATCAGGATATGTCAACTTGGAATATCCTTGTTTTATTAGACTATTCAAAACATCCCAAGTTCCTTTTATATTATTTTTGTTTTCATATAGTTTTTTTGATCATATAACCGTTTGCTTGTTCTTATAATATCAGTTAATTTATTTTTGTACTTCTTGTATCGTTGTTCGACTTCTTTTGTTTTTATTTTGATGAAAAGTTTGTAGAGATTGTTTTTCTTTTTACAGGCATTAATTATCCCTTTTGTGATCCAAGGGCTATTTTTATTTTTTCCTTTTATAAAATATTCTTTTACGGGGCAATGTTTATTATGCAGGGAAGTAAAGATGTCTAAAAAATTACAATAAGCACTGTCCACATTAGGTTCTCTGTATACTGAAGTCCAATCCTGAACTGCCAAACTATTGTTTAGGGCACAGATTGTTTCCTCAGTTGTTATTCGATTAGAGATTTTTGCCATAGTGTCTTTGGTTTTCTTGAGATGACAGTCATATAAAGTAAAAACAGGTAAATGGTCAGTGATATCACATATAAATAGGCCACTGGTGACTTGATTTCCCATAATGTTTGTAAAAATGTTGTCAATGATTGTGGCACTATGTGTTGTTATTCTGCTTGGTTTGGTTATGGTTGGATATAGAGACAAGCTGTACATTGTGTCAATGAAGTCATCAACATGTTTTTGCTTGGTTGAGTTTAACAAATCAATGTTAAAATCACCACAGATAAATATGGTTTTTTGGTTCACAGAGGAAAATAGTTTACCCATCCACTCATTGAAAGTTTCTATGCTTGAACCAGGTGCCCGGTATACACAGCTCATGAAGATATTTGTCTTTTTGTCATTTAGGATTTCCACTGTTAAACATTCAAATAATCCATCGACTGCTATGGTCATGTTTGTTAAAACTTTAAATGTAACAGATTTATGAATGTACAATGCGACCCCTCCTCCTATTTTATTTATTCTGTTTATGTATCTTAATTCATAGTCATTCAGACTAAAATCAATACCTTTATCACTGTTGAACCAGGTTTCAGTGATTGCAACAATGGTAAATGGATGACTAAATTCTTTCAAGTAATCCTTGATAGCCTCAAAGTTAGTGTACATGCTTCGACTATTGAAATGTATTATAGATAAACTATCTTCTGATTTTACACTGTTTTTATATTGTTCGCGGGTAAAATAATTACAGTTTTTAACAATCGCAGAGAAAAAATTATTATCAGGGTCTATGTCCATATCAGTCTCTGTTGTGGTGTGCTCTAGATATTCACACATGTCCAGTTCTTTTTGTTGATGTTGGAGGATCTTCTGTAACATGTCCATATTAATACTTGGTGTGGTCTGTGTTCTTGGTGTGGGTAGCATTGAGATGATGTAAAAGTCACAAGCCACATTGATTCCAAGTACTGCATCAATGTCAATACTTATCAAGATCTTCTATTTTCCTTATCACCAAGATTTTTGCTTCCTCCGGCGTCCCATTTAGTTTGATGAAGATCTTACAGTTTGTTACCCAGGTTTGTTGAATCTTGCTTTGCCTTTTAAGTTGTCGTGCGACCCTTGCGATGTCAGCATTTTTCTTGGTCAAGTGTTCATTGATGAAAACATCTGTTCCTTTGAGTTTGCGTCCTTGCCTTAATAGTGCGATCTTCTTCTTTCTGTTTGCGACTCTCATGATGACAGCGGGTGGTCTCTGGTTCCTCATGGGCAGTGGGTGACAAGCCTCGATGTGATCCAGGTCCATCTCTATCCCCCTGCTTTGGAGATAGGAGGCCACCTGCTGCTCCACCGACTGTGCCTCCTGCACGCTGGGCTCCCCGCTGTCCGCGGCCACCGCACGCGCGTAATTGCGTGGCTTGATCTTGATCCCGGTGATGACCGCATCATTCATGCGGGAATATTGCTCCAGCTCGTCCACTCGCTGCTCCAGGTCCACAATGCGCCGGTCTTTTTCCACGTTCTGGAGGCGTAGTTGTTTCACCTCCTCCAGTAGACCCAAAAGCTGCTCCTGGTGCTCCCTCACCGCAGTCACATCGCCGCACAGGGAAAGGAGTGTGAGCCTCATCTCCTCGAACTCCTCCGATGTGGGGCTTTTCCTCGGTGCAGGCATCACGATCTATCTGCCGACGCATCCAGCAACAGAAGGAAAAATCCACCTCCGTATCTCAGGCCGGTAATGCTAGCCGGCTCCGGTGTGCTAGCTCGCAGCACCGATCGACACAAGCTACAAAGTGTCACGGCACAGTGACACAGCGAAGCCAAAAAAGAACAAAAGTACAAAAAAGTACAAAAAGTTGTACTAGCTTTGCACAAGGCGATTGCCAAACTCAACAGCCCCACTTCGAAAACAGCCAAACGCGCGCGAACTCCAAACCGGAAGTGACAGTGATTAGAACCTTATGATTGATTGTGTCGAATGCTCGCTTCAGGTCAAGGAACACAGCACCCACAAAACCACCCTGGTCTACTAGATGTTTTAAATTTTCCAGAAAATACCAAGTGGCTGTCTCTGTGGAGTGATGCTTCCTAAACCCAAACTGCATTGGATGGAGTGAGGTCTGACTATTATTTAGATACTCAGTTGCGGAGCAACCCATTTCTCTGCAATTTTTGAAATAATGGGTAAAATACTAATTGGACGGTAGTTCTCTGGTTTTGTCTTGTCACCACTCTTGTATATTGGGGTGACTCTGGCAATCTTCCATGGAGATGGCACTATTCCTTGTCTAATAGATTGATTTGTGTGTAATTGGTTTTGCAAGTGCCTCTTTGTGAAGCCTCACAAAGTGATTTGTCAGACCAAATGTGTCTCTTGCTTTTGAATTTTTTAGAGTTGTTATTATTTAAATGACCTCAGGGACAGAGATTTCTTGTAGACTAAATATTATAAATGATAAATGATAAATGGGTGATACTTGTATAGCGCTTTTCTACCTTCAAGGTACTCAAAGCGCTTTGACAGTATTTCCACATTCACCCATTCACACACACATTCACACACTGACGGAGGGAGCTGCCATGCAAGGCGCTAACCAGCACCCATCAGGAGCAAGGGTGAAGTGTCTTGCCCAAGGACACAACGGACGTGACTAGGATGGTAGAAGGTGGGGATTGAACCCCAGTAACCAGCAACCCTCTGATTGCTGGCACGGCCACTCTACCAACTTCGCCACTATTGGTTTACTGATGTCGATAGAATTGTGTGGGATATCCGGGCATTTAAGATGCCTTCTCATTTCTTCAATTGAGCTAATGAAAAACGTACTGAACATATTGACAATTTTGCCCAAATCATCAGTCAGTGTACCATTTACTTGGAACTGCAGATTCCCGAGATGATCACCATTGTTACGCATCAAGAGTTCATTTAGATTTTCCCATATTATTTTCCCATTTCCATTTGTCCCTTTAATAATATCAATATAAAAAAGAGCTTTTGCTTTACGCAAATGTTTTATCACTTTGTTTCAGAGTGATGTAAAGATTTGTCGGTCACTTGCAATTCCTGTTTTCAATGATTTCTTAAGGGCTCTGTCCCTTTCTTTCACTAGCTTCCTACAGTCACGGTTAAGCCAGGGAAGGTGGTCTGTATAATCTTAAATACACCCAGACAGAGAAAGAAGGAATAAAAGACTGGTGGTTTGGCTTCTCCAGTTTAGGAGTCCTTCATTTTTTGACCTAGGCTCCTCCGGGTACTGCAGTTCTGTTCAATGACGCTCGCTTGTAATAAAGCAACTTTTTGTTCAGGAAAGCGTCTCCGACGTCTCTTTTGATCCAGCCGCACTGCTGTGTTGCCCTCCTGCCCGGAGGGTGTGACAAGACCAGAAATACACTTCACCATCTATGTTCTTTCAGCATTTTGTCAAGCACAATTCAAATCAACTCAACAATTTCAGCAATAAAATATCAGCAAAAGAGGACGCAAAATAAATACTAGCGATTAAACTTCTTTTTCTCTGCTTTTTGAGCGCCTAAATATGACATTTCCTCCAGTCTTCTTTAATAACACCAGCAGGCTGATGCAGGCCCGCCTACAATTTGGAGCTAAAGTGTTCCAAAATTTGCTGAAACTCGTTAGAAAACAAGCCCAATTGTTATGATCCGCTGCCCGGATCATAGTCTGTTTATGTTTTCGGTTGACGTGTGTTCTCAGCACCTTTTGAGTTTGTGTGTCTCAGTTGCCATGACGGCAGATTGCATTCACCTGCCTCTGGTTAGTGCAGGGGTCGGCAACCCGCGGCTCTAGAGCCGCATGCGGCTCTTTAGCGCCGCCCTAGTGGCTCTCTGGAGCTTTTTAAAAAATGTATGAAAAATGGAAAAAGATGAGAGAAAAAAAAAAAGTTTTTGTTTTAATATGGTTTTCGTAGGAGGACAAACATGACGCAAACCTCCCTAATTGTTATAAAACACACTGTTTATATTAAACATGCTTCACTGATTTGAGTATTTGCCGAGCGCCGTTTTGTCCTACTAATTTTGGCGGTCCTTGAACTCACCGTATAGTTTGTTTACAAGTATAACTTTCTCCGACTTTCTAGGACGTGTTTTATGCCACTTCTTTTTCTGTCTCATTTTGTCCACCAAACTTTTAACGTTGTGCGTGAATGCACAAAGGTGAGTTTTGTTGATGTTATTGACTTGTGTGGAGTGCTAATCAGACATATTTGGTCACTGCATGACTGCAAGCTAATCGATGCTAACATGCTATTTAGGCTAGCTATATGTATATATTGCATCATTATGCCTCATTTGTAGCTATATTTGAGCTCATTTAGTTTCCTTTAAGTCATCTTAATTCAATTCATAACTCATGACACAATATGGCTTTTCATTTTTTGCGGCTCCAGACAGATTTGTTTTTGTATTTTTGCTCCAATATGGCTCTTTCAACATTTTGGGTTGCCGACCCCTGGGTTAGTGTTTGGGACGCGCACCTGTTGCCCGGGCACTAATCAGAGGGCTATTTAGTCTATGCCCTGGCCTCACTCGGTCTGGCTTCCTAATTTGCTTTATGCAACAGATGACGACATTTGTTTCCTGCTCTGTACCTGCTAGCTTCCACGCTAGGTTCTTTTTACTTATTAGCTCCCACGCTAGCCCCTTTAGTTTTTGCCTTAAGTGCTATGAGCACGTTTTTCTTTGTTCCCGTCTGATTTATTTCTAAATAAATAATTTTTTCCTACCTGCACGCTGTGTCTGAAGTCTGTTGCATCCTGGGAGAAGAAAACCCCGCATCACCATGTGACCCGGTCGTCACACCAATCTCATTACTGTGTTTATTTTGGGTGAAATGTTACCTGCAGACATCCTTTTTAGGGGGCCCTTTAAGATCCTGGAGTAGCTCTGGACCTTAAATATGTGGAGGGAACAAAAAATTCAAGTTGTCAAACCTGGGTAAAACCTGGTGACCAAGTACAACCAACACCTGACCTCTCTCTCTCACCAACAAAGGATTCTCCACCAAGTACTTAGCCACATTTCACTTGCAGATCAGTTGAACTTTGAACTTGGACTGGATTCAAGATGTAGGTGAGCAACTTGTTCATTGAAACATCCCTGTGCGGCTGACCATGTGGGCAAAGTGGGTGAACAGCAGTCATTTCAATCAAGGAAAATGTAATTCATCACCAATATTGAATGTTCTCTCTGCATTTCTTGTCGATTGTTTGTTATTCTCTGTTAAAATATACCAAGTTAATGTATCCAGAAGCATGTTGATTTTGCACAGGCAATAGTGGAATCACACACTCTCACACTCACACACCTAACATGGTCATGTTTATCCCATTAGAGAGTTCCAGGGACAGGTCCTGATTCTTAGAGCTGCCCTAAAAATGTGATTTGTACCATTAAGCCAATAAATGTTCTGTCATCAGTTTAGCGTTCAAATCCATTAGCGGAGCACTCTCCTTAAGAGAACAGAGGGAAAATGACAAAGTACAAACAGAGCCTGCAAAGACACGCATTGATCTTTGGATGTGAGAAAAAAGCTTCTCCACTGAATGCCATTGACTGAATCTTAAAACGACTAATCACCTTCACGGGTGCTGCTCTATAAGTTGGAGGATATATTGCTCAAGCAACTTGTAAACCTGGATATTTTTTACTTCTTGACAAATTTAGAGCTTTGAATGGGCATGCATGATTGCTCAGAGGAACAACAGGGGAGTTGTGCAGGGAATAGGACTATTTCCACACTCATTTGTTGTCGTTCTGATTATTTATGTTGCACAATGTTTTTGCTGTCATTAATCACTTGCAAGAGGAGAGATTGCATCAATTATATGATTTGTCCTATTGTGCTGTATTTGCAACAATTACAATCACAACACACGTCTTTCTCTTTTCTGTGTGTTCTATATACCAAAAAACTGCTAGCAAGAGGTGGCTAACAATGCAGGTAACGGGGAGTCATGCAAGCCCTCTAAAAAGCATCTAAAAATGCCCACAACACTCCATTTACATGTTGTGACCTGCATATTAACTAAGCTTTAACGACATGCGCTAACCCCGAGGAACTACTTTTAGTAACACAGCGTCTTCCTAAAAAAAAAAACCCCACTGCTCCTACCGCCACTAGCAAAAGGTAAGCTAAATAAGGAGCTTCTGCTGCTGCTGTTAAACTGCCTCTGAGTTGGAAAACGTTCATGCTAGTTTATAAATCATGCCTCAGACTTGTACAGTCGCCTGCCACTACGTCACCTTTCGAACGACAACAGTTGGAAGTAGCATCGGACATTCGGCACAGCACTTGAGAGCGCTAACTGAAACTGCTACCAACTATCAACAACTGTCTTGGGAAAGTGGAAGCCATATTTGATTTATTAATGACAATGTCAGGATTTCGTCAGGTGGTTGTGACCCTAAGATGCGGACACAGGAGATGACGTGCAAGTAAGACGAGTCTTTACCACTCAAACAAGTAGTGAGTGCAGCAGGGAAGTGCCCAAAAAGCATAGAGAAAGCTTCACATAGTAAACCAAGCAAAGCATAACAAACGATGATTCAGCTCTGGCTGAAGGGCATATAAAGATGCCTGATTGGTAATGCTGGAAGCATACTTGCCAACCTTGAGACCTTTGAATTCGGGAGATGGGGGGGGGGGGGGGGGTTGGTGGTAGCAGGGGTGTATATTGTAGCCCGGAAGAGTTAGGGATGCAAGGCATTCTGGGTATTTGTTCTGTTGTGTTTATGTTGTGTTACGGTGCGGATGTTCTCCCGAAATGTGTTTGTCATTCTTGTTTGGTGTGGGTTCACAGTATGGTGCATATTTGTAACAGTGTTAAAGTTGTTTATACGGCCACCCCCAGTGTGACCTGTATGGCTGTTGATCAAGTATGTCTTGCAGTCACTGTCGTGTGTATGCAGAAGCCGCATACAACATGTGACTGGGCCGGCACGCTCTTTGTATGGTGAAAAAGTGGACGCTAAAGGCAGTGCCATCACGGCACGCCCTTAATATTGTTGTCCGGGTGAAAATCGGGAGAACTTCGGGAGAATGGTTGCCCCGGGAGATTTTCGGGGGGGCACTGAAATTCGGGAGTCTCCCAGGAAAATCGTGAGGGTTGGCAAGTATGGCTGGAAGAGTTGTGCCCAGATTGCCAATCAGAGACAGCACATAGGTCAGAGATTGTAAAAAAAACAACACTCAAAACAAGATGCTGCATCTTAGAAGGCTATCCCAAATAAATTGAACTGGAATGAATTAGTTCTGGAGCCAAAAAGTGCACCCCCGATTTGTCATGTTTCATGTGTCAGGTAAACCGAGACAAATAGGGTCATATGGAATCACATCATACTGTAGAGTACTGTAGAGAGCTTTATAGGCAGAATAGATGACTCCGTTTCACCTGCATTTTTAGCTGCCTCATTTTTCACTATTTAAAATGTACAAAAAAGAGAAAGACATTGTGGATGACAGGCAAAGTTAAAAAAAAAAAAAAAAGCTGCTCCCCTGATGACCAAATGTTTTTGATGTGTATTTCTGGTCTTGTCATCCTCGTCCGGACAGAAGGGTTTCACGGCAGTGCGGCTGGATCAAAAGAGACATTGGAGACGCTTTACTGAACCAAAAGTTGCTTTATTACAAGCGAGCATCATTATACAGGACTGGAGTTCCTGGAGGAGGTCAGGTTAAAAAAAAAAAAGGCTCTCCAAACCTGGAGAAGCCAAACCATCAGTTTTATTTTCCTCCTTCCTGTCTCTTTGTGTGTGCTAAGACAGGAGAACACATCCCGACCATAAAAGGAGATGTTTGTGTGTAAGTGTCTGGAAAACAACTGCTTTAAGTCATAACCTAAATATTGGCGTTGAGCTAGACAGGTAGTCTCTTCTCAAGGATAGGGCTATCACTTTTGCATTCCGAAGTCCCAATTAGGGCCTCTTTCCTACCAGAAGTGATCAAATCCACCTGCGAATGTCAAACTATGGGGCCTTATCTTATTATGTGCTCAAACTAAAATACGACTGTTTACTTAAACATGGTGGTTTGCTTTCTCCAAGATGAATATGAACATTCACCATTTGCAAAACATAATATGAGTTAATTAGTGTACTTCATATTCAAATAGAAACAGATACGCACGGCAACTGAGGCCATTGTTCCTCATTAGAAATAATGTAAATTAATTCGACACCCAATGATTTCAACACAAGACACATTTTATAGAGAACAATTATAGTTTTACACGCAGAAAGCAATGTGAAATAGACATAAAATGGATAGTGATCATTTGACATCACTTTTAAACTGGTTCTATCCTCTTGTTGCCAAAGATGGGGAGGAAATTGCAACACAGATGCTACCTTTGCAAGTGTTCATTTTAAAAAATCCAGCAGCGTTTCTCACCTTCTTCATCAAAGTTGTGATAATTTGATCTTTCTTTGGCCCTCTGGTGGCTTATTATGCAGTTGTACTTAATAAAAAGAAGTATAAAGACTGGGTCACCAACACGATTCTTTGTTTGGATACTGTGAGAATGAGACATTTTTAAGTGTTCTTTCTTAATCCGTAGTCATGTTTGAAGCAGCTAATATTTTCCCATATGAACACTTTGGGTCTTTATCGTATGTCCGCTAGCAAACTCTTTGTTTCACCTTGAAGGCGCCGTACTGTCTGCTAGGAGTATAACATACTCCCTTTCTGTGAAGAAGGCCTTATCTGTTTGGGACAACAGCTGTATTTCTTTCTGGGCGGAAGGGGCTCTTTTCACTCTACATAAGATGACTCTTTTTGTTTGAATTTAGACCTCTTCTTGCTGCTGCTATTGTCGCGTTGTAGGGGCTGGTCTCCTAAAGCTTTTGTAAAACTTGGCCAAGTACTATTCTGTCATCCAAAGGAATTTGGGATTGACCAGTGTGTTTTATTCCCTGTGAGGAAGACTGGTCACACGCAACAATACTTGAAAAACGAACAAGTTTGTTACACACAATGTTTAACCATACAATAACCAAGCCAGTACACGAAACTTTTCGTCACATTTTTGTCTAAAACCAAATCATACAAAAAGTCCGGTGTTTGAAAACTTTTGTAAAAGTTTGCTAATGTGACATGTTTTTCTAAAACAATTACCTGCATTGAATGACATGTCTGTATTACGCACACAAAAGTAATCCTTGGTGAATGAGCTTGCTGTGAGTTTCACTTTCAGATCATCACATACTCTCATTCTATAACGGTGCTGCGCGCATGCATGGAATCCTGCGCGCATGCATGGAATCCTGGATTGCCTCTTTAAATTCCGCCAAAAGGTGGGATTGTGCACACCTGGACACGATTCAATGTAATCACACGATTCAAATGTTCAATGCTTTAGGTGCTAAATAGGACGAGGAACGGAAGAATCGGTGGAGTGTGATTACGCCCAAAGGGGCCTAAGGTGCACAGACTGAGGCAGATGAAATATTTGACATTAATTAAATCTAGCATATGTTTGCAAGCTGCTCATGTCCCAACTGCATGTGCCACAGCACAGCAGACGTGACAAACTATCCACTGTTTGGAAATGAATTCAATCAACACTTGCTCTTGAGACTGGTACAGTTTTAGTTCTCATTCGATTTACACATTTTGAATGCCCCAAGTTTGGAATTTGTCATGAAAGTGCCACAAAACTACAGGTCTGTCACGAGGGACCAGGGATCCGTGTACAGTTAGTCACTGCCTTTTAGTTTAGTAATCATGAATTCACTATGAGTGTTTTCCTCATTCTTCTTTTTGCGTGGTACCGTAAGAAGAGTCATTACGGGTTATTAAAATCAGGAGAACATCATTGTGGGGTATAGCAGCATAAGAGACATTCAGTGCCATTTTCTAGTTGTAATTTTATATAAATTAACTTTTCTTTTAACTCTTAATCTGATAATGCAACACCCTCTAGTCTTTGTTGAAATTAGAGGCAGCATTTTGTTTTCAGGTGTGGAGGAGACACAATTGGCTTGAGTACAGGGGTGTACTTTGAAGGGATTCTTAACCTGGGTTCGATTGAACCCTAGGGGTTCGGTGAGTCGGTTTCAGGGTTTCGGCGGAGCCTCCGCCGCGGAGGTCAAGACACACCCGACTCATTGTGTAAATAAAAACGTCTCCCTATCGGCGTTTTATGGATACCCTCAAACAATGTTCCCTCTAATTTTCCATATGCGTGAGCAAACGCAAAAACTCCTTGAGCATTCAGTGGAGCACATGTGAGCACACCTGTCCCAAACCTGACTAAATAACAAATTAAATGTTTTGTTATTATAATCAAATGACAGCTGTCATTTCCATGAGATTATTTTCTAATATAAGTGTTTTGGCCCACTTACAATGACAATAACAAAAAATATTGTTTTTCATGAGCTGTGTACTAGTATTGTATGTCTGGGTGGAAAACGAAGAAAAGGAACAGACTTTGCTGTGAAAATAAATAAATAATTTTATTTTATAATTTATCATTTTAAATTACATGAGAGTGGCACTTGCCAAGGTGAAGCCACACATATCTGAACTGGTCTCTCAAAGGCAACAGCAGAAGTCACACTGAGTTGCAGGTGTGTAATTTGTTGTGAGTTCATGCACTGTGTTGGTTTTGTTTTTTGAACAAGGTGATGTTCATGCACGGTTCATTTTGTGCACCAGCAAAAAAACATATAACTTTGCCTTGAATTTGAACATTTTTTTAAATTTATTTTTCGCTTAAGAAGGGTTTGGTGAATGCGCATATGAAACTGGTGGGGTTCGGTACCTCCAACAAGGTTAAGAACCACTGGATTAGATGCATGTTTTGGAGTATAGTAGTTCCTCAAATTACACGTTTTTTTTGGTTGTAACACGCTCTAAACTCTAAATACTTGTACCTCAAATCAACATCTTCAATTTAATAGGTATTCAATTGGCTCCTCAAAACACCCACAATTTTAACCTGGAAATTGCCTTTTAAAAATAAAAACAAACTTTTAGATATGAATTAATGTATAACACAATACAATAGAATGTGCTACAAATAACTACTGTAGTTGCATGAAGTAATACAATAATAATGTGCAGCATTCACCTTGGAGAATGGACTCCAACAATAGCTCATTCAAACTGCTTCTCTGTCAAACACACCATCAGCAGCTTTTCCATATTTTCATGGATAAATGTGCGATGTTTATATGTTATTTTAACATTCTTTGCTGGCGTAAGACTCATTCTTTGCTGGCGTAAGACTCATTCTACTTCAGTGTGGTGCAGACTAGCAGTGATACGCTCTAATTGCTTCGCCACTTTGGCGACACGCTCTGTCATGTTTTCAAAAAATAATTGATTTAATTCATTGATTATCATTCAACACTGTTCTTTGCACTTGTTTTCCTTCCCATGGTTGGAAAAAAAAAGTTATGTCGATCTCTAGTCATAACCTATTGCTAGCCATTAAGACCTGGTGTTTTGAGCGGATTTGTGACACCAACTTATAGCAGAGATGCTTGTAACTCAAATTTTAACTTGCAACTTTAAAGCATAACAATTAGCAGAGCAACAGATCTTATCTCAAAACACTCTTACGTTGACTTACCACTGCACATAACATTTTTTTTAAAATAATTGATCTTATTTACAAAAATACAAAACCAGCAGAATTAAAATATATGTTTATATTCTTTTAACATCACATAATGATTTAGTTCAACATTTTACCTCATAGGTCCTGGCTGAGCAACGGACCATCGTCCTCTACAACACAATGTTAGAACCGGACTAGCTAGGGATGTGTATTTCTGGTCTTGTCACTTTTTCCCGGGCAGAAGGGCGACACGGCAGTGCGGCTGCATCAAAAGAGACGTCGGAGACGCTTTCCTGAACAAAAAGTTGCTTTATTACAAGCGAGTGTCATTATACAGAACTGCAGCACCTGGAGGAGTTCAAGTCAAAAAATGAAGCACTCCCCACTTGGAGGAGCCGAACCACAGACTTATATTCCTTCTTTCTCTGTCTGTGTGTATGTTAATTCAGGAGAGTACAACCTGACCATGTAAGGAGATGTTCATGTGTAAGTAACTGGAAAACAACCTCTATATGTTGTAACTTAAAAGTTGACGTGAAGATAGACATGGAGTCTCTCCTCCAGGATAGAGCTATCACTTTTGCATTCCGAAGTCTGAATTTATTGCCACTTCTCGTGAGAGAGTTAACCCAGTCCACATGCGCATGCCCAACTAAGGCTCCTTAATTTATTATGGGCTCAACCATTATTTATTTAAACCTGGTGGTTTGCTTTCTCCAAGTTGCATATAAACATTCACCATACTTAGAACATAATATAAGTTAATTAATTCACTTCACTAGTACAAATAGTTCCGTAAATTCTTGCCAGTTAAAGATGATGTGATGTTCTGCCAGTTGTTGACGAGCAGAATTATTGTGCAGAAGGGGCAGCGAGCAAGGTAGATGCAGTGAGTGGGACTGCTAACACCAGTTACTAGGCGCTGCTGATTGGATTGCTGCTCTCAACCTCACAACTTGTTAAAGTTTGAATTTTTATTTTGGTTATTTCTTTGTTTGACATGTATAGGACAGTTCAGAAAGTAAAAATGAGGAATGTCAAAGATAATGAGTTTCCTTTAATTTTCTTTTATGCTGCGATTAACGTGTATTTTGTGTGACCCTTGGTTCATACATTTAAAGGGGAACTGTCCTTTTTTTTTTTTCTAGGAATTTTGCCTATAATTCACAATCCTTAAGAGAGACAAGAACACGTGTATTTTTTTTAATGCATTCCAACAGAGTGAATGCTATGAGGTCATGACGTCACTGCCTATATTACAACCATAAAATCCAATAAATAACCATCCAAAATCCACCATCAATACTCCATTTACATTTCGTGACCTGAATATCAACCAAGTTGCTCCACAGGTTAATGCATTTAAATATCTTTCAAGCACTTTTTCTATTTTTTATGGTACATCTGTGGCAAAGCAGGTATGTACAGTATGCATGTTGTGAACATAGTTACCATGCATTCCTTCATCATCATTTGTTTGTGAGCTCAGGAGAACCGGAAGCAACACAAGCACATACTGTATGTGCTGGGACCAATGTCATACACCCATTGTATACCGTTTGTCCCTCTTGGGGTGGCAGGTGGAGGGGCTGAAGCCTTTAATTTGTTGATACATGTTCGCTTCGAATGAATAAATAAGAAATGCTGCATCCACTTGCTATTTTTGCTGCGCATATGATGTGACTTAAGCGCGTTGGGCCACATTAAAAGTTGTCATGCCTAAAAATAAACCATTCCTTGAGGCAGACTAAATACATTTTGCTATAGGAGTAATACGTAGAAATAATGTTGGCTTACAGTTGTGTAGATGCAACAATGACTCACCTGTCGATGGCATCATAGCGTCAACAATTAAATGTGTCCCCTTCACTTTCTCTCAGTTGGACACATGTTATTACAATGTGGAACATGTTAAATTTCATACATTTTTGTTTTGGTGGTGAAAAAACCCTTTATTGTCTCACAAAAAAACAAAAACATCCGATTGGTTCTCCTTTGTAACTAACTCACCTCCCCTCTTTTACACATGTACTCTGTTAAAGAGTTGTGATTGGCTAGATTTCGAACTGAAACAAAATTAAATGATTGGATTCCTTTTCTGTCAACATTTTTGTCTCGTTTTTATACTTAAAATGTCAAATAATGTTATCGTCTTAGTCAACCTTATTTTCACTTGCTACAATATAAAAAACAAAACCCAAATAAAACAAAATAGTTTCCGGCCCAGGGGGGGTCGTGGCTGACAATGTGGGCCCCCCCAGGACGCCGGGATCGGTCAATATCATTAAAGTGGAAAAGCAGCGGCGTTCCAGCTAATGTTGAGTCACAGGAACAAATAGAGTGCAGAAGTAGACAAAGAAAAAGGCATATTGAATTTCAAGTTTCACTTTGAAGCCCTGGCAGGTCTCTCTCTCCACAAGACCAAATGTATTTTCATCCACTGTCGCCGTGAGTTGAGTTGTCAGTTTCACATATACTGTACATCTATATATATATATATATATATATATATATATATATATATATATATATATATATATATATATATATATATATATATATATACACAGTATATATGTATATGAGTACTTGTATATATATATATACAGTATGTATATATATGTATATGAGTACATGTATATACATATACAGTATGTATATATATGTATATGAGTACATCTATATATATATACACTATATATATATATATATATATATATATATATATATATATATATATATATATATATATATATATATATATATATATATATATATATATATATATATATATATATATATATATATATATATATATATATATATATATATACATATACATATATATATACAGGGGCGCCGCTAGGGATTTTGGGCCCCATGAAAAGAATCTTTACAGGGCCCCCTGTATTATAATTTCATCATCATTAGGGGCCTCTCTAGGCCCCCCTCCATCATGGGCCCCTAGAATCTGTCTCCTTTACCCCCCCTTTTCGGCACCCCTGTACATATATATGTACTCATATATATGTATGAGTACATCTATATATATATATACAGTATGTATATATATGTATATGAGTACATCTACTGTATATATATATATATATACACTATGTATATATATATATATGTATATGTAGACATGTGTCAGAAGTGCTACAGACAGTTTGGTTTTGTTTGGGTTTTCCTGTGTTTGAAATCACTTCCTGTCCTGGTGCTCTTGTTTTGTCACTGTTTCCTGTTTGGTCTCTGTCATTTGCGGCACCTTTACTTTTTGCTCCATGTCCCGTCAGCACACCTGTTCCCGGTTTAATTAGTTCTATTTAGTTCCACCTGAGTCCCTCCTTCAGTGCTTCATCATTATTCTTTTGACACTGAGGCGGACTGGACCGTTTTTGTTCACAGTGAGTAATACTTTTGTCTTTTTCACTTGCATTCAGCTGCTTTCTATTGTGTGCTTGGCTGCTTTCAATTGTGTATTTTGCTGTTTTCAATTGTGTATTTTGCTGCTTTCTATTGTGTGCTTTTGCTGCTTGCTATTGTGTTTGTGTTGCTTTGCTGTGACAGTTTGACCCCGCACTGCACATGTGTTAGGAACACAACATGAACAAACAACACACATTCAATCACTTGAGTCAGTGACAAACATGCAGTTAACAAACAAATGACAAGCTGTCACTCACCATGGCTCTCTACTGCTGGCTAAGAGAGTCAAGGTGGGGCTGAGTGTTTGATGCAGGTGAACACACCTGCCCTCACTGATTAGGACCAAGTTGGGCCGAACTATGGTTGTCAAAAGCTGGGTGTTAGAAGTACTATGTGAATACTTCTAGACTTGTGATGGTTTATTTAAGGTGTATTTACAAAAAGATCTCTGTCCTGACCAGGAGCTCAGGTCTCCATGCATCACCAAACATCCGCGGAGATGTAGGTGCTTGGTTTCTTGTTGTTGTTGTTGTTGTTGTTGTTGTTGTTGTTGTTGTTGTTCACCTTTTGACACTTTGGGGTTTAAATAAATGCAAAGTGTTTACAACTGCGTGCTTTGCCATCCTTGGTTTGGAAGTCCGGTTTACAATGGTTACATTACCTTCACCTGAGGCGGGGTGTGACAGTTGCTAATATTATATTGTGGGGGTGTGTGTTGCTGCTTTATAGATTTCAATATTTTTATCTTTGTCCTCTACAAAGTTTGGTTTTTGTCATTTTGGGGACGGCCTGGCGCCGTTGGGTCAGTGGCCGTGCCAGCAACCTGAGGATTCCTGGTTCGATCCCCACCTTCTACCAACCGTGTCCCGTCCGTTGTGTCCTTGAGCAAGACACTTCACCCTTGCTCTTGCTCCTGATGGGTCGCGGTTAGGGCCTTGCATGGCAGCTCCCGCCATCAGTGTGAATGGGGAAATGGTGTCAAAGCGCTTTGAGTTCCTTGAAGGTAGAAAAGCACTGGCTCCCCGTTCCTCACCGGATCCACTTTAAAATCCTCCTCTTCACCCATAAAGCCCTCCACAACCAGATCCCCTACTACCTCACAAACCTGCTTCACCACCATACCCCTTCATGCAGCCTACGCTCCTATGATGCCAACCTCCTCTCCCCACCACTCAGAACCTAGCTCCGGACCTGGGCTGACAGAGCCTTCTCCATCGCTGCTTCCACCCTCTGGAACACTCTTCCCAAACCCATCCGTGACTGCCCAGACCTTCCCACCTTCAAAAGCCTTCTCAATCTCAAAACACACCTTTTTCAGATCTGCTTTTAACCAATGATTAGTGACTAGTGTTCTGTGTCTTGTAATGTCCTGTCTTGTAATTGTCCTGTATTATGTATTTTACAATGCACTGCTTTTATATTTCCTGTATTTTATATTACTTTAAACTGTTTCATATTTTAATTTTTTCTCCTGTAAAGCGTCTTGGAGTGCTTTGAAAAGCGCTATACTAAATCAAATTTATTATTATTATTATTATTATTATTATTAAAGAACTATAAAAGTATAACCCATTTATCTACAAGGTCAATGTTGTGTGGCTTTGGTCAAAGTCAATATGTGTTTGGGGTCTGGTCATTTACAAAATCAATATGCAGTGGTTCCCCCAGAAAGTTTATTAGCTAAGGTGTTGTCTCTATAGGGGTAGGGAGCGTTTCCCGGGACAGGCGGCAGGACGGGGAAGAGGGTGGGTGGGTGTAAGGAACAGTGTAACTAGGCCTGTCTCCACCTCATCGCTTGATGTTAGTTTGTCTAAATTGTCAGACGATCGCTTCTCTGATGTCTCTTCTTTATCTGAACGTCGTCTTCTACTACATTCAGCAACTTTGTCTCCATTGGAAGTAGGGCTGCAACTAACTATTAGTTTGATAATTGATTAATCTGTCTTATTACTTCAATTAATTGATTAATAATCGGATAAAAGACAAACTACATTTCTATCCTTTCCAGTATTTTATTGGGAAAAAAAACGCATAATGGCACACAATAATTTTGATTGTTTCTCAGCTGTTTGTACATGTTGCAGTTTATAAATAAAAGTTTTATAAAAAAAAATAATAATAATAATTGCATCTGCGCATAGCATAGATCCAACGAATCGATGACTAAATTAATCGCCAACTATTTTTATAATCGATTTTAATCGATTAGTTGTTGCAGCCCTAATTGGAAGTTAGTCTGTCCTGCTTCTGGCTGTTGAGTTTTGCCATAGTGAAAAAAAAAATCATAAGGATTTTTACAAAATAACATTCAATAATCATAAATACATTATTTGGGATAAACCCACTTTAGCACAGGTGTAAGATAGTGAGATGCTATTTACAACATGTCGAATGGCCCTCAACGTCGTCTGGGAAACGATGTGTGTCAAAGCACTTAATCGATATTTTAATTTTGACAGACAATATTTAATGCAACTGCAGAATTACTTAACTCAATATTATTTATTACAAGAAACTACTCAAAGCATCTTTAATACAACCCTATTTAAAGTGAATGTGAGTGTGAATGTTGTCTCTGTGTTGGCCCTGTGATAAGGCGGCGACTTGTCCAGGGTGTACCCCGCCTTCCGCCCAAATGCAGCTGAGATAGGCTCCAGCACCCCCTGCGATCCCAAAAGGGACAAGCGGTAGAAAATGGATGGATGGGTTTTATTTGGGGTCTGGTCAGGTAAACTACAAGGTCAACATGTATTTAATTTGTGTCATGGTTTTATTTGGGGTCAGGTCAACTACAAGGTCAATATGTATTTAATTTGTGTCCTCATGGTTTTATTTGGGGTCAGGTCAACTACAAGGTCAATATGTATTTAATTTGTGTCCTCATGGTTTTATTTAGGGTCAGGTCAACTACAAGGTCAATATGTATTTAATTTGTGTCCTCATGGTTTTATTTGGAGTCAGGTCAACTACAAGGTCAACATGTATTGAATTTGTGTCCTCATGGTTTTATTTGGTGTCAGGTCAACTACAAGGTCAACAAGTATTTAATTTGTGTCTTCATGGTTTTATTTGGGGTCAGGTCAACTACAAGGTCAATATGTATTTAATTTGTGTCCTCGTGGTTTTATTTGGGGTCAGGTCAACTACAAGGTCAATATTTATTTAATTTGTGTCCTAATGGTTTTATTTGGGGTCAGGTCAACTACAAGGTCAACATGTATTTAATTTGTGTCCTCATGGTTTTATTTGGGGTCAGGTCAACTACAAGGTCAACATGTATTTGTGTCCTCATGGTTTTATTTGGGGTCAGGTCAACTACAAGGTCAATATGTATTTAATTTGTGTCCTCATGGTTTTATTTGGGGTCAGGTCAACTACAAGGTCAATATGTATTTAATTTGTGTCCTCATGGTTTTATTTAGGGTCAGGTCAACTACAAGGTCAATATGTATTTAATTTGTGTCCTCATGGTTTTATTTGGGGTCAGGTCAACTACAAGGTCAACATGTATTGAATTTGTGTCCTCATGGTTTTATTTGGTGTCAGGTCAACTACAAGGTCAACATGTATTTAATTTGTGTCTTCATGGTTTTATTTGGGGTCAGGTCAACTACAAGGTCAATATGTATTTAATTTGTGTCCTCATGGTTTTATTTGGGGTCAGGTCAACTACAAGGTCAATATTTATTTAATTTGTGTCCTCATGGTTTTATTTGGGGTCAGGTCAACTACAAGGTCAACATGTATTTAATTTGTGTCCTCATGGTTTTATTTGGGGTCAGGTCAACTACAAGGTCAACATGTATTTGTGTCCTCATGTTTTTATTTGGGGTCAGGTCAACTACAAGGTCAATATGTATTTAATTTGTGTCCTCATGGTTTTATTTGGGGTCAGGTCAACTTCAAGGTCAACATGTATTTAATTTGTCCTCATGGTTTTATTTGGGGTCAGGTCAACTACAAGGTCAATATGTATTTCATTTGTGTCCTCATGGTTTTATTTGGGGTCAGGTCAACTTCAAGGTCAACATGTATTTAATTTGTCCTCGTGGTTTTGGTCAACTACAAGGTCAGTATGTATGTATTTTGTGTCCTCATGGTTTTATTTGGGGTCAGGTCAACTACAAGGTCAATATGTATTTAATTTGTGTCGTCGTGGTTTTATTTGGGGTCAGGTCAACTTCAAGGTCAACATGTATTTAATTTGTCCTCATGGTTTTGGTCAACTACAAGGTCAGTATGTATGTATTTTGTGTCCTCATGGTTTTATTTGGGGTCAGGTCAACTACAAGGTCAACATGTATTTGTGTCCTCATGGTTTTATTTGGGGTCAGGTCAACTACAAGGTCAATATGTATATAATTTGTGTTCTCATGGTTTTATTTGGGGTCAGGTCAACTTCAAGATCAACATGTATTTAATTTGTCCTCATGGTTTTGGTCAACTACAAGGTCAGTATGTATTTATTTTGTGTCATGGTTTTGGTTAAAGTGTATGTATTTTGTGTCATGGTTTTGGTCAACTACAAGGTCAGTATGTATGTATTTTGTGTCCTCATGGTTTTATTTGGGGTCAGGTCTACTACAAGGTCAACATGTATTTGTGTCCTCGTGGTTTTATTTGGGGTCAGGTCAACTACAAGGTCAATATGTATATAATTTGTGTCCTCATGGTTTTATTTGGGGTCAGGTCAACTTCAAGGTCAACATGTATTTAATTTGTCCTCATGGTTTTGGTCAACTACAAGGTCAGTATGTATGTATTGTGTCATGGTTTTGGTCAACATGTATGTATTTTGTGTCCTCATGGTTTTGGTCAACTACAAGGTCAACATGTATGTATTTTGTGTCCTCATGGTTTTGGTCAACTACAAGGTCAACATTATGTATTTTGTGTCCTCATGGTTTTATTTGGGGTCAGGTCAACTACAAGGTCAATATGTATTTAATTTGTGTCCTCATGGTTTTATTTGGGGTCAGGTTAACTTCAAGGTCAACATGTATTTAATTTGTCTTCATGGTTTTGGTCAACTACAAGGTCAGTATGTATGTATTTTGTGTCATGGTTTTGGTCAAAGTGTATGTATTTTGTGTCCTCATGGTTTTGGTCACCTACAAGGTCAACATGTATGTATGTTGTGTCCTCATGGTTTTGGTCAACTACAAGGTCAATATTATGTATTATGTGTCCTCATGGTTTTATTTGGGGTCAGGTCAACTTCAAGGTCAACATGTATTTAATTTGTCCTCGTGGTTTTGGTCAACTACAAGGTCAGTATGTATGTATTTTGTGTCATGGTTATGGTCAACGTGTATGTATTTTGTGTCCTCATGGTTTTGGTCAACTACAAGGTCAACATTATGTATTTTGTGTCCTCATGGTTTTATCTGGGGTCAGGTCAACTACAAGGTCAATATGTATTTAATTTGTGTCCTCATGGTTTTATTTGGGGTCAGGTCAACTACAAGGTCAACAAGTATTTAATTTGTCATGGTTTTGGTCAACTACAAGGTCAGTATGTATGTATTTTGTGTCATGGTTTGGGTCAACATGTATGTATTTTGTGTCCTCTTGGTTTTGGTCAACTACAAGGTCAACATGTATGTATTTTTTGTCCTCATGGTTTTGGTCAACTACAAGGTCAACATGTATGTATTTTTTGTCCTCATGGTTTTGGTCAACTAAAAGGTCAACATGTATGTATTTTGTGTCCTCATGGTTTTGGTTAACATGTGTATTTTGTGTCCTCATGGTTTTGGTCAACATGTATATGTATTTTGTGTCCTCATGGTTTTGATCAACTAAAAGGTCAGTATGTATGTATCTTGTGTCCTCATGGTTTTGGTCAACATTTATGAATGTATGTATGTATGTATATGTATTTTGTATCAGTTTTGGTCAACTACAAGGTCAACATGTATGTGGGATTTGGTCAACTACAAGGTCGACATGTATTTGATTTGTGTCCTCATTGGTCCACTACAAGCTCCTCTTTCACATAACTCAATTGTAGGTTCTCTTTTGGTCTCATCCCAGAAAACCTGATAGTCCTCCATCAGCTGGATGAGCTCGCGCATCTTCCTCAGACATCTCATCTTCTACCTTGGCCTCCAAACCTTCAACAAGTGGCTCTGATTTATAGTTTTGGTTGCTGGGTTGTGTGTTTTTACTCTTCGTGTGTGTCCAGTATGTCCTTCACAAAGCTATAGCTGATTTCAGTAGGTGGTTCTTCATCCTCAAGAATAGGTATTTAGTGTGTATCCCCAAAACAAGTCTTCAGAAGATTAGGACCATTGGGGTCTTGGGGATTTTCTAACTCCACTGACAGTTGGTCCTCTTGGTCTCCTACGGGCGTTCCCTCTCCGCTGCGGGCGTGCCTCCGCAAGAGATCTGCAATCAACACACTTGCCCGTGATGAGCGACCAGCCTTTATAAGAAAGCGTGTCTTAGGATCTGGTGCCAGAACGTAGCTTCTCATACCCAGAACAGTAAGCCAGTCAGCCTTCTCTCTCCCGGTGTTCCCTTCCCGTTGTGTTCACCATCTCTCGTGTCGTCCTCCAGCTTCCCGTCGTCCTTCCTCGTCCTCGAGCTCTGTCTCGTCTACCTGGGCCCCCTTTGGATTCCCTCTTTTCTTCCTGGACTTCGACCTCACGCCTGCCCACTGACCACGACGCCTCGCTCCTGTCCTCGACCATTCACCTGCCGTCTGACGTCCGAGCCTGTGTTTTCCCCTTTTGGACTTCCGCCTCGTTCTCAACACGCACACTCAACGCCCTCTGGTGACCACGCTCAGATAATACTTACACATAGTCACACTACATCTCTTTAAGCTAATCACACACTGCACACACATACTGTGCTGTCAATAAAGCCCCCCTAAATAATTTGGTGTTATATATTTTAATTTTTAATTTTTTTATTTTACAAATACATGCCGACATATTCATTATAAAGTGGCCCGAATAGGAGTTTAAATAAATAATCCTATAACCTGTCATTATTCACTCCGTTTCCCCTCACTTCGTAGCGTAAGGTAGAGATCCCCTTTAGTGCGTCGGTATCCAATCCATTCCACTTGTTCATATAGAAAATGCCCACATCACTCAAAATCCAGTCCGCATTTTCTCTGCGACCTTGCTTGCGGAGTTGCGGTCCTGCAGGTGTACGAAGCACATTAGCACACAGCATTGCATAACAAGAACGTGAAGGGATGCAAAATGGACATAAACGTTTTCAAGAAAGTAAGTATTCATCACTGCTTATAGTAAAATGTATTAGCTCCACTTTACACCTGGTCTGTGTTTGACAAAAAGTTACATTCCCGCTCTAAATACACCATCTCTGTAGTCATTTTTCTCCTGCGTGGACTTCCGTCTTCCTTTACAATGAGTGAAGCTGCTCGAAACCTTGTGTCTGCAATTGTAAATAATTTAGTTTTTAAGTTTTGTGTTTCTTGTAGAATCTATATGAAGTAATATACATTAGCCTAGTGTTAAAATAATGGAAAAAAAACATTAAATATATTTGTTTTATTGTATTGTTACATTAATAGCTGTTGTAATATTATAGGATGGCTTGTTAAACATTTCATAGTATTTTCAGAGGGAGGAAAAACCAAGACATTTAATATAAAATGTAAAATGAATAAATATATGAAAAGAAAAAGAAAAACATTGGTTAAAAGCCATCGTCCCGGGGAGCATTTCATTTCGTCCCGTGCATTTTTTTTTACCGTCCCCGGGACGACGGGACTACATTACTCTCAATCTCAAGCCCTGGAAGTTGCATTTTATTGTTTGCATTATTTGTTTCAGCATTGCACTTTGAAGATGGTCCCTCAGCTCTTTGACAGCTTTGGCTCTTTTTCAGATCAGCAGACGGATGTTGAGAATCCTGTTTTCACAAATTGTTTTCCAACTGTTATTACGTGAATGCTGAAAAACTAAAATTTAAAGCAAATTGTGTAACTGTTTTCAGAAATGTTGGACTTTTTAGAGTAGGTCTATGAAAATATCCCAAACACAGAAAACAAAGCAACATTAGTTTTCCTCTAGTATTTTAACTAAGGCCTTGACACTGTTTTGCTTGTGCATGTTCAGTAAAGCCGTGTTTTTCGTCTTGTTTATGAGTGGAGTTCACAGTTTGCCGCTTTTTACGGTGATGGCATCAAGAGAGCTGTGATCTCCGCCTGCTGCTCTTCTCGCTTCATCTTGGCAGAGAGAAGTTCTCCACTGAGAGTCACGCCAAAGAGTTCTCAAGGTATTTATCATCTTTTAGTTGACTCTTTGTTGTCGAGTTAAATCTCCGGAGTGAGTTTAGAGCGCGTCGAGGGATTTGGTTGATCGCATCCTCGGAGCAAAGCTTGATGCATCTGTGGATCAATACTTCCTCAAAGTGCATCAACATGGATTAACTCCACTTCTCAGGCAGCTTCGCATGTCAGTGCTTGGCTCATTTAACTGCTAATTAGACGCTTTCTGTCGAGCATATGGTCCTTGTACAGCATCTGTTGCAGCTGAAAGTACACTTACTGCTGAGTGTGCGCATGCTGGTCAGTGGATCCTGCGTTTGGGGCCTCGTTGCTTTCAGTCAGTACGTTTACAGCAGGGGTGTCAAACGTTTGTATAAAAATGTACCTGACATTTTTGAATGAAAGAAACTGCTGTTCTAAATGTGTCCACTGAATGTCGCCATAGCAAGTCTTTGTATCTTTGTAGATGATGCTACATATGTACAAAATAAACCACATGATGTTAGTGCACCAGTCGGGGGAAATGATCAAACTACATGAATAACATCCTGTAATTTGATTTTGATAAAAAGAAAATGTTATCTTGATAGTGTTATGGGTGTACAGGAGGAAGGAGATGGCACAGACAGGAGGGATGCGTATAAGCTGTATTTATTTATATATATACACTATATATATATATATATATAAATAATAAATGAAGTGTGTGTACTAATCCAAGATGTGTATGGGTGTACAGGAGGAAGGAGGTGGCACAGACAGGAGGGATGCGTATAAGCTGTATTCATTTATATACAGTATATATATATATATATATTTATATATATATATATATACACTATATATAAATAATAAATGAAGTGTGTGTACTAATCCAAGATGTGTGTGGTGTGACTATGTGTGTGAATTACTGTAGTGTGTTACCGGTAGTGTTGAACGAGAGGCGCAGAAGTCAAATAGGGGCAAGGCAGGCTCGTAGGTCCGTGAGCACAGGCAGTCCCGAGGAGTCAAAAGTCCGTGTCCAGGCGGGAGGTCAAGATCCAAGAGGCAGTCAGGGAAGCAGAGGGAACACGGGGGAGACGAGACACACAGCCAGTGACGCGGGAACGGAGGTCTGCTGTTGGATCGACAAGGAGGACACGGGACAAGTGAAACACGGCGGGGGGGAGAAAAACAGAGAGAGTATGCATAGAGCTTGATTACGAGTTCTTACTGTACAAAACAGGAAATTACGTTCTGGCACCGAATAGCAGGTTGTGCTGGCTTAAGAATGCAGGTCTCATCATCAGCTTCAGGTGTGTTGATTGCCGGCAAGTGATTGCAGCTGCTTGCTGCAGCCGGACTGGCGCGCGCCTTGCGCGCTCTTGGAGGTGCGCTCAGCACAGCGCACACATGAATGCGCACTGACGTGCGCCCGGGCCGTAACAGACAGATTGAAAATGAACACCAATGAGTTGACTGATGAACATTATCACATACCGTATTTTTCGGAGTATAAGTCGCACCAGAATATAAGTCGCACCAGCCGAAAATGCATAATAAAGAAGGAAAAAAATATATTTAAGTCGCACTGGAGTATAAGTCGCATTTTTTGGGGAAATGTATTTGATAAAACCCAACACCAAGAATAGACATTTGAAAGGCAATTTAAAATAAATAAAGAATAGTGAACAACAGGCTGAATAAGTGTACATTATATGACGCATAAATAACCAACTGGGAACGTGCCTGGTATGTTAATGTAACATATTATGGTAAGAGTCATTCAAATAACTATAACATATAGAACATGCTATACGTTTACCAAACAATCTGTCACTCCTAATCGCTAAATCCCATAACATCTTATACGTCTAGTCTCTTACGTGAATGAGCTAAATAATATTATTTGATATTTTACGGTGATGTGTTAATAATTTCACACATAAGTCGCTCCTGAGTATAAGTCGCACCCCCGGCCAAACTATGAAAAAAACTGCGACTTATAGTCCGAAAAATACGGTAATTTATTCAGAAAATATAAGTAACGACAAGTAAAGATAGAATACTGTTAACCGCAACATGTAAGTGTAAAAAAAAACAACAACATTATGATTTGTACAATTTCAGAATTTGCTTGTTCTATTTTTAAACAAAGAAAATAATCTGAAGTTGTCTTTATTTTTACGTTATTGTGCCGTGATTTTAGCAGTCCGGCCCACTTGGGAGTAGATTTTTCTCCATGTGGCCACCGATCTAAAATGAGTTTGACACCCCTGGTTTACAGGAACTAAAAAGAAAAAAAGGCATTTGAATTATTGCATTAATTGGTTTGAAACCAGCTTTTTAAAAGACATTTAAAACGCGTTAGTTAGATTGTGTTGTACTTTTCACCATAGCTACTTTGCGTGATCGGAAACCAGTTCCCTCTTGCATGTTTACTTTTTAATGAAGCTATCAGTCTCCATGGTTGATCATGGTGCCCCTCTTAACATTAAATTCACACGCCAGGAAGATAAAGCCAGAGAGAGGGGACATGTTTATACCAAAAATCTGAAAAATTAAAGACATAGAAGTGAAATAGGTCAATATTTTTTAAAGCACATGATCAAATAAAAAACCTATACCCGTTTATTCAGTGTCAGAATGTTTTTAAAGACGTCGTTTCCATATGTGACATGATCTCTGAGCACATTACAGTGTGTATCAAAAAAACACATTTTAACACCAAAACTTTTTTGTCCATCCATCTTCTACCACTTGTCCCTAGGCAACAACAACATCAGAGGTAGAGCTAAGGATGGGTTCAGAATGAGCTAATTACTAAGGTACCGACCGAATTCCGTCTATACTACAGAGTACCGTTTCAAGTAAAAATCAAATGGCGCCATATTATGATACCTTTGTTTCATGTGACTTCTCTTCCAGTTCCAAAATGTATTCATAGTGGACCTAATGTATGTAGCTGGACTGCCTCAACTTTAAATGCCAACAGAGCAAGCATGCCTGATAGAACATGTTTAAAAATGAGGCTCCGTTTTGCAAGATGTGTTAGCTCAATGCCAATTCACATTGGACGTGACATACACACGCTACCAATTAGCATTAGCGATTTTACATGGCAATTTCAACGCCTCTGATTTTTGTGATCAAAGCTACAATTAGGATACATACAATCAAACAGCTGGTGTGTAATAAAGTACTATACACACACTATAAACACTTTGTAGGACCTCAACAAAAGACAAGAGTATGATTATCTGTATCTTTATGTATACCAGTATGGCGATGGGAGTGTTTGTTTTCCTTTTCTTTTTTTCACTACCACTATGTATTGAATTATTTTTTTCCTGTACGTATTCTTTTAAATATATGACATTTACTATATTAATCAATCAATCAATCAATGTTTATTTATATAGCCCTAAATCACAAGTGTTGTTTATTTCTTTAAAAAGGGAAACTGTCAAAGAACAAGATATTGTATGATTTTGTTAAACCATTGCAATTAAGTAATAATAATATTTTTTTTAAAAAGGCAATACTGGGACATAACACTAAATGGCAAAGACTACTTCCTGGCAATAGCAGTACACCATAGTCTATACCAGGTCTATTCAACTGGCGGTCATGGGCCACACCTGTCCCGCTAAAGCTTTTCATTTGGCCTGCCGAACATCACCCAAATAGGCTTGATGAAAGCATTTAAACTAGGGTCAATCATGTATGCAGTACCCCCGCCACTCTGCAGGGGGCAACAGCGAGGCATATCTGTCACAGTGAAGAAACAGTAGGGTGAGTAGAAGAAGACTACTCATTCAACCATGGAAAAAAATCTAAATAAATTGCTAAAATCTGACTTTTAACAACGACTGGACAACAAAATATAAATGTTCTACCCCAAACAAGTGCTTGAGTCATTGTTTTCTGGCGGACCTTTTAAGCGACGGACACACTGATCCAGACAAGCAGCAACAATGGTGGAAATCCCAGCATGTACGTAAGCTTCATCAAAAATCAATCAATCAATCATCATGAAACTTGGTCACACATTTGAAAGTAGATATAATTTGTGCATAAATATATTTAGCTTGTTTTGTATTGAAATTGATGACTTTTTGATGTCTTTTGTATTCGTGGTTGTGTTGTTTTTTATGAACAAACCTTGTTTAATACATGTAGTGCTAAATTTGACCAGTAGAAGGCGACAACCCTTATAGTAATAAGTCACAAACAATGTTTGGTGTGTGAATGTCGCGTAATTTCCATATGTGTAAACATTTATAGTTAATTGTGTGAATGTATTAACACTAAAAATATACCAAGGACATTATTTATGTAAAATACACAATGGACTTTAATTTTGATATGTTTATTTTAGGTTTAAATTTTCAATCTTTCAAACCTAATTGAAGGAAGAAATGTAAAGAAATCAATCTAAGAAAGGAAAATAATTCAAAAGAAGGAACATTTGTTGAGGTTTTCTTTTTCTTCATACTGTTACTTAGCTGCACACGCTGGAAACGAGTAGCAAAGGCAGAATAATGAATGTATTGACCATGTAGTCTGAAAGCCAATGTGTTTACTTTGTAATTAAGTAGACACAGTCTCAAAGGAATATAACCTGCGGAGGAACTTTCTGAGGAAACATCCACATTTTGATGTCCGGCCCCCGAGCCCTTGGGCTCTTGAAACTGCTCCCTCTTCATTATGTAGTTGAATAGTCCTGGTTTATACACTACTGCCATCTAACATATTGGAATTGCAACTTTATAATATTTGTAAATGCGACTCAAAAATTTATTAAGAAAACAAGATAAGACAACTTGACAGCACAAGTATTATCAGTTCAGTGTTAAATGTAACAATTAACATTTATAAACACATGCAAACACAAAAGTACTGAAAATTGATTACTGGGAATCACGTAATATCAATCAATTAATATAAATTACGTGAGTGAAAAAAAAAAAATCCACAAGCAACATTGTTATTCATACTTAGTGATGTAAAAATGGAAAGTCCACACACAACAATTCTAACAACGTCATTGACATGTAATCCAGCTATTAAGAAAAATTCCCTACATAGCGGAAAGTTTGTTTTTAAATAGTCAAAGCAATCTATAACAGTGGGGATTTTTTTATCTATGACTCTGATGATTAGAAAAACTAAACGGACCAAAGCAGATGTCATTTAAAGACATTAAAACATTACCAACGATACAAAAGAGCTTTTGGGAAGTTACAGTATGTTATCTGCAGTGTTGAGTTAGTTACTGAAAACCAGTAACTAGTTACAATTACTAGTTACTTTATTTCAAAAGTAACTCAGTTACTAACTCAGTTACTTACACCAAAAAGTAATGTGTTACTGTGAAAAGTAAATATTTAGTTACTTCTTTCCCCCCCCCCCCTTTTTTTAAGGCTCCCATTAATGCCCTTTTAGCCTTCATTTCAGTACTGTTATTGCACTGGAGAATAATACAATCTGTTGATCAACTTGACATGCATTTGCATCACTGAACTCAGAAAGCAATGTGGTCTACATACAACACACAAAGACAAAGATATGTTTCAAAGGGCCAATTTATTTCAGGCCAGAAAAAATTGACAAAACTATTTTAAATAGCTGCAACATAATGGCACTTTAACTTTAACTCTAAGTAGATAGGATCTTTGATCCAAGACACAACTTACATTTAACTAAAATGTGATTTTTTTTTGTGCTCGACAAAAGAAAAGTATTGAGAATGTCTCCATGTTAAAAAACTCGACTTCTGGCTTCGCCATGATGTCTTGTTAGTTGTTATGAGAGTAGCGTATGTGTGTGTGTGTGTGTGGCCCTTAAAGATATGACAGCATGAGAGGTGAGTGACGTCAGTGAGTGAGTGGGCGAGAGAGGTGAAGGAGCGGCGACAGTGAGTGCATGTAGGTGCTCTAGCTTGGTGGATGGCTGCGTGCAATAAAGTCACAAAGTTGCAACAAACCGCCGGGCTCGTCATTCACCCTCAGCTGTAAAGACCCTCTTCCGGGTAAAGTGAAGGTTGTTAGACCCGAAGTACGGCTCTGGAGGAATGTCTCACCCACCCACAGAAAGCACGCCTCTTCTTTTCCACCGGAGCCCTCCAATAAAACACACTCAGATCTTCAGTTTCTAGCCGATACTACATACAAATAACGTAAAATAACGCAGTAACGCATCATGCAGTAACGGTAACTGAGTTACTGTATATAAAAAATAACGCGTTAGATTACTAGTTACCGCCGAAACTAACGGCGTTACAGTAACGCGTTACTTACGCGTTAGTCCCAAAACTGGTTATCTGTTAAAGCCGAGAGTGTCTGCTGGTGACACCTTTAGCATGTGGCATTTGCTTTGTCTACTAACAATCCGGCAGACATAAACAATCGGAAATGACCCCAATCGAGGGTGTGGGACAATGGGCACTGAGCACAAGTAAACATTATGCGTTGTTTCCCCTCATCCTGGAAATTTCCCTGTGGCCAATACCTAAAACCAGTAGCGAAACGTGAAAAAAAAAGTTGATTTTATTGTATTAATATTTATTTTGGACAAAAGAAGAAGAAAATAACAACCAACTGTGGACATCAGTGGGGTAGTTCGTGACTAATGATGCCCTGCTGTTAGATTGACTTCCTGTTCATTATTAGTCTCACTTGCGCCCTACAATAATCACACTTGTGTATTTGTGTGTTGATGACACACAACCACAATGCGGAGGACAGCAGAGCTACAGGCCCCCTCATAACAGAGCCCTCTTATTGTATTTATGAAATTCAATTATCGTGACACAGATAGATGGACCTGCTGTCAGTGGGGACGGTCGTCATTTGTTAGCATCAGCGGCCACGTCAGCCCTGAGGTGGCGTTGTGGCCGAGGGTGTGTGTGACATGAAAGATAAGAAGAACTGGAGAGAAAAAATGAAGGAAAAGAGGAAGAGACTGATTGAAGCCTAATAGCTGGCTGACATACAACCATTTTGAGGAACATGGTAACATGTAAGGACCGTTTGGAAAACACTTCCATATATAGTCAAATGTTGTCCCGAGTTTCAAATAAATGCATCCAAATAATGAAATATACACTAATATACACATTCATTAGACAAAACAAACCAAGAGACGACTAAAAAATTAACACATAAAATAATCATCATAATACTGTAATAGCTTATGTCGACGCTCCTTGAACTTGCTCACTAATGCGGACATAAGGGGTTGCTGACGTACAGTAACAGAAATCAAAATGTACGTGACTACAGTGTACAATCACGATCAAGCTTTCGCAAATCTGCAAATATTTCATATATATATATATATATATATATATATATATATATATATATATATATATATATATATATACATACACATACACCGTAGATTTCAGACTATACGCCGCTACTTTTTTCCTACACTTTGAATCCTGTGGCTTATAAAACGGTGCGGCTAATTTAATTCATGTATTTTTCTTTGCTGACGACCATAATGCAAATGGATTGAAAAAAAAAAACAAAGACATTGAATGGGTTAGTTATTGTTTGTGCTATGGCACCATCTTTTGAATGAGTTTGCTTACTGCAGGTGCTGCATTGCCTTTGTTACGATGGTGTCACATGGTTATGCGCTGGTCGTTTCCCCAAGATGCAGATGGACGTTCGGAAGCAGCGTGCAGGTAAGAAAAAGGGTTTATTATCATAACTAGGCAAGACTACAAAAAATAGGAACATGCCGCTGGAAAAACTAGCACAGGAACAAGGAGCAAGAAACCAACGTGTTGCTTGAAGCAAACAAACCAGCCAGACAGGGATAAATAGCTCTCTGATTAGTGACCGGGAGCAGGTGAGCATCCCGGCCACTAATCAATGGCAGGTGAACATAATCAGCACCCATGGCAACAAGGAACACAAAAACAGGGGTGCTGAAACAGATCTAAGGGAATCCTAAACGTAAACAAATCATGATCACAGCCTCTGTGTTTAGAATGAGCTTTCAACTGGAAGTACAAGTGCCGTTCCGTCTTCTAGCTGTCCATAGCGTTTCTATATCTATGGATTCTTCATTCATCAGTCCAAGCAATGCTTGTATATTTTGCAATATAACTAAACAAGTCTTACTTACTATACCGTCCCATGTGTGATGTCTGTAGTGTGTAGTGTTTTCATGCAGATTTGTATGTGTTATCATAATGTAATAAAGCTAGTGTCGTTAGCAATAGCTAATATGCCAACATATTTAGGAGAGTCTTTTTTAGTATTATTAACTTATAATGGCATCCAATTTGTAGGGTTTCAATTTCGTATATTCTACAAAACGCCAATTTATTGAGTCTGTTTAGCCGATTGGAGAACTAAAGCTTCCACATTTAGTGGGTCCGTGATTTCGGGTTTTTTTTTTTATCAGCAATTTTACTGCCATGTTACAAGCACCGTTTGGAAACAATCAAAGTATGTAAATTAACATATACAAAATCTTTCTGTGTACATAACTTGTTTTACAAAGTATATATCTGCGGCTTACATAGGGAAAATACATTTTTTTCTTCTAAAATTTAGTGGGTGTGGCTTATATACGGCTTATATCCGGAAAATACGGTATTATGTGTATATGTGTATATACGTAAGTGTACATAAGTATATACATATACATACAAACATACATACATATATACACACATATATGTATATATTTATATATACATATTAATGCATATATGTATGTGTATATACGTACGTACGTACATAAGTATATACAAATACATACAAACATACATACATATATACACACACATATATATATGTACACATTTATATACATATTAATGCATAGTTATATTAATATTTGTTGTTTCACCCTGCTTAGAAATAACAAGGAAGTTATTAATACTATAAGTGTCAACCTAAACGGAGCAATTTTATCATAGAAATTACCACCTTGGGTGTCACATTTTACATCGACATTAGTGGTCGATCATTTAAATTGATATCCACTTAAGCAGGACGGTTTTAAAAACAGGAAGAACATTGTCACGGTGGCGCATGGTTGCTGGCAGCGTTTTACATTTTTTATTGGTAGGAATAAAACGGTGCATTGAACATTCAAGTCAGTTACACATTGCTTTCCCATTTGAACACACAAGGAACAGTTCGTTGTCTAATCTTGTTTTGTTCTATCCTTCGCTGGCAAGTATTTGTACAAAAAAGTCCTTTACTGTCTGCATTTGATGAGTATTTGCATTGCTTTTGAGCATTGAAAGTGGTGGTTGTTTTTTTAGCTGTATAATCTTCTAAAAAATATAAATCTAAAACATTGAACCAAGACAGTCATGATTTAGTTTTTCATCCTTGAAGTAAAGCAGACAATAGTGACCATGAAGTATAAGTCATAACTGTCATACTGCTGCCCCAAAGATGAATGCCTTGCTTTGTGGGTGCTTATTTCTTACAATACTTCTCTTTATGACTATACACTTCATTGAAACTCCCCAAAGCGTTCTGAAAGAAATCAATAGTCTACTACAAATTTGCCATTGTTCATGTGAGAGAAGTTCCAACCGGCGATAAAAGAGTACAACAAACATCACACCTGATTGAACATGGCAGTTGAGAGGTGAAAAATGTTTTCTGTATTTTTGTAAACTTTCCGGAAAATTTCAATGGGACTTTCCGAGGGATGTTTTGTTTGTGTTATTTTGTCACACTGGTATGGTGTCACCTAGTCAGGGTTCAAGTGTTCACTGGCTGCTGAGTTGAACGGAGGCCTTTATCAGGGTGTCACATTGTTGCAGTACAACTCTACTGTTTGAACCCCAATACTCCGTCTTTTCCGATGATGTTTATGTATATTCATGGTACAATTCCTCTGTTTTTCCTCATTTTTATGCTTTATTATCATGTATGTATACATTATTGCAGACATGTTTTTCATACCTACCTACGTTTTGAGTTAAAAAAAACAAATTTTTGTTCAAAAACCAGAAAATATGCGGAATCCAATGTACTGCTGAAAATTAACATAACTAATTAAATGTTTTAAATACTAGAAGCTTTGTTGCTCTGATGGGATTTTATACAAAACAAATTTAAAAATGAAATACGCTTAAAAACAAATCATAACACTAAGTTTCAGAAAATGAGGGCCCCCGTTCGTACAGTATATGGCAGGGGTCGGCAACCCAAAATGTTGAAAGAGCCATATTGGACCAAAAAAAACAAAAACAAATCTGTCTGGAGCCGCAAAAAATTAAAAGCCATATTACATGTGTCATGAGATATAAATTTAATTAAGAGGACTTAAAGGAAACTAAATTAGCTCAAATATAGCTACAAATTAGGCATAATGATGCAATATGTACATATAGCTAGCCTAAATAGCATGTTAGCATCGATTAGCTTGCAGTCATGCAGTGACCAAATATGTCTGATTAGCACTTCACACAAGTCAATAACATCAACAAAACTCACCTTTGTGCACTCATGCACAACGTTAAAAGTGTGGTGGACAAAATGAGACAGAAAAAGAAGTGGCATAAAACACGTCCTAGAAAGTCGGAGAAAGTTATGCATGTAAACAGACTATACGGTGAGTTCAAGGACCGCCAAAATAAGTAGGACAAAACGGCGCTCGCCAAATACTTGAATCAGTGAAGCATATTTAATATAAACAGTGTGATTTATAACAATTACGGAGGTTTGTGTCATGTTTGTCCTCCTACAGAAACCATACTAAAACAAACACATTTATTTTTTTTCCCCCTCATCTTTTTCCATTCTTCATACATTTTTGAAAAATCTCCAGAGAGCCACTAGAGCGGCGCTAAAGAGCCGCATGCGGCTCTAGAGCCGCGGGTTGCCGACCCCTGGTATATGGCATGACAATTTATATAATTAAATGAATGTATCTCAATACATTTGAGGGGACAGTGTGGCGTGGTTGGAAGAGTGGCCATGCCCTCAACCTGAGGTTTCCTGGTTCGATCCCCAGCTTCTACCAACTTAGTCACGTCCGTTGTGTCCTTGAGTAAGACACTTCACCCTTGCTCCTGATGGGTCGTGGTTAGGGCCTTGCATGGCAGCTCCCGCCATCAGTGTGTGAATGTGTGTGTGAATGGGTGAATGTGGAAATAGTGTCAAAGCGCTTTGAGTACCTTAAAGGTAGAAAAGCGCTATACAAGTATAACCCATTTACCATTTAGCTAAACTAAATAAATAAATAAAAAATACATTTGAATACTAATGCAAAGCCAAAAATAATGTCAGTTCTCTTTTCTTCTTCTGACACCAAGCTTTGTTTGGCAATCGACACTGTGAATACTTCACTAATTAATGACATTCATTCATGAAATATTTATTTTTATACACTTCCTTGTCCATTGGGGAAAAACAGCAATTACATAGAAAGGTGTTTGTTTCTTTGAGAGGGAATGTTTGTAAATGTTTTGGGTTTTTTCAAAGATGACTAACTCACTGACACTGTCACAAAGGTAATTGAATCGTACTGACTTAGTTTGACATCACTGCAAGCTACAGCATTCACAAAATTAGGCATGTTATAACGCCGATTAGAACTTCCACTGCAAGACTGATCATCTTAAAACTCAACTTAAAGGGGAACTGCACTTTCTATGGAATTTTGCCTATTGTTCACAATCATTATGAAAGACATGACGACGGATGGATTTTTCTTTTTTTATGCATTCTATCTAACTTGTAAATAAAAGTAAATCAAAGTCTACTTACAGCGGATCCAATGGGAGCTCCTCTATTTCGCCCATAAAATCCAATTAATAACCATTCAAAAACTGCCAATACACCCGTGCATGTATTGTAGATCATTAACCATGCATCTCACCTGGACAGAAGATGTCTGAGTAGGTATTCCGACAAGTTGGTACACTTTGACAGCCATATAGGACCCAAAACTGGTGAGGACGACACAAAAAGACGCTTGGTTCCCCCGCCCCCCACCCTGTTTATTTGCAAGGATTATGAGACATTAAAATTAACAAGAATATATGATCATCCTAGCAATCGGCATCCTAAAGGCAGCAGACATTGTATAGTAAGTGATGTTTTTTAATGTTTGTTGGCTCTCACGAAGTCTGCAGTGAGTAATAATCAGTGATGAAGAAGAAAAAAGCAATGGTTGTGATGCATTTTGAAATTATTGCGCCATGCATGCTTAAAATGATCAAAATACGCAAATATTAAATGTTATAAATGTGCCCGTTACTACATTACATATTAACTTACATCATGTATATAAAACCTTAATGGAGGTGTTCGGATGTTTTTTTAGGGCTTTATGGGCGGAATTGCAAAGCTCTCGTAGGCTCCATTGTAAGCAAACTTTTGATCGCATTTATTTAATATTTAGAATGCAAAAACTAAATAACATCCATCTCCATGTCTCTTATAATGATTCTGAATGATAGCCAAAATTCCAAAAAAGTGTAGTCACTCTTGAAGAGTGTTTTATGATAAGAGATGTCTCTCAGATCATTGTTAGGCTTTAAAGTTGCAAATAAAAATTAGAGTTACAAGCATGTCAAATGTCACCGTGAACTGTAAGATCTGACCAAAACATCTTGGGCCTCATGTATTAAAAGTTGCATGGATTTCCCACTAAACAATGGCATACGCTCAAATCCAGAAAACGCTGTACGCACAAACAGTTTCAGATCTATTCAAGTGTGTGTACGCATTTATCCAAGCACATTTTTTTTTTGACATTCCAATCATAATGGAATTGAGCGCACCTTTTGGAGTGCAGCTGGCCAAACCTGATCTACGCCCCCATTTGGATACACAAATCATATTTAAATTAGCCATGCGCCGGAGATCCCACACTTTGCACAGAAAACATGGAGATAATGGGAACGATGGCGAAAATTAATTAATTTACCGACAAGAAGTTAGAGGTGATTCTTGCTGAAGTGAAGGCTCGCCAAAATATAGTTTTTGCCTCACTGTCCTCTGGTGTTTCCAGCGAAGGAACGAGGGTCGCGTGGAATAAAGTGTCTGTCAATACTGTGGAGTCAGAAAAAACGCACCCAGAAACAAATATGAAATAAGTGGTATTTCATCAGGAAGATGGTAAAGAAGAAGATATGTCCATACAGTAACCTGCTCACAGCCAGATTAGACTTTCATGTAAAAATATGATTTTTAATCTAAACATATCAGCATATCAAAAAGGATACGGAAGACTTTGACTCTTGTTTGATTACTGAATTTATTACTACAACCCAGAAGAGCCACTTGCGGAGACAAGGTCAGGCCATTCGTCGTCCTCGTCATAATCAGCTTAGGATCCAATGCAAAGCAAAAAAATAATAACAATAGTAACAAAAAGCGCACTCAAAAAGGATTGAGGGAAACTAACTAAGGACGCACACAAAAGGTGTGGAGAGGAAACAGTTAACAGCAACGCCACAGAAAACGAGAAGCGTGATTGGAGCCAAAGCAGATGAAATGCATATGACTGGAAGCGTGAACCATCAGGAATCTACTGGCGCTCGTTAAGGGACTGGAGAGCTTAAGTAGTCAGGAGGAAATTAGTTTTAGGTGTGTGGAAACCAGGCACTTCAACAAACAGCAGACAGGCGGCAGCAGAGATTTTATATCACGGCAGTCCTCGCAGTTGTGCATATGAGGCATTAAATGAATGGCATATACTGTATGATCGCCCAGAGAAATTAATAGACATCCTCACAAATATAAATATGCAGTATTAAATGCATTGGCGAAAAACTGAATTTTGTGTCGTTAATTCGACCTTTTTTGCATTGTTAAAATCAAATTTCGGCGAAGTTTGAGCGATCAACTCTGTGTGTCCCCCGAGTATCCGCAGCATGCAGGCTTCATAGGTCAGCAATGAAGTTGGAGTGAGAAACCAAACATTTCCTCTTGATACATCTCAACTTTGCCGTGAAAAATGGCGTACGCCAGGTTTTTGTGAGTATGCACGCCTAATAATTACTCGCTGACATTATCTTGTAGCTATAAATCAACATAACTTTTTTTTTCCAACGAAAGAATGTAAGAAAGTGAGTGTGAACGACAGCGCTGAGAAGAGGTGGACAATATTTATTGAGTTTAAGAAAGAAATCATCAAAAAGATGACCGAGCGTTTTGCCAACTTGCGTATCACTGCTCGTCTGCATCATACTGAAGCAGAAAGAGTCTAACGCCAGCCAAAAATGTTAAAATAATATACAAACGTGGACATTTATACATGAAAATATAGAGAAGCAGCTGATGGTGTGTTTGACAGAGAATCACCTGGAAAGAGATACTGTAGAAGTCCATTCTCAGAGGTAAATGCTGTACATAATTATTCCATAACTTCACAAGACTAATGTTGTTGTAAGTAGTATATTATATTGTATTATTTTCACATAATATTTTGTATACAACATTTTTCATTTATTTTTAAAAGGCGTGTTACATGTTAAGATTGTACTGTTTTGAGGGCTCAAGCACCTGAAGTTAATTAATTAACTCATATTCTGTTGTACATATGGTGAATGTTTATATTCAACTTTAAGTAAATAATAGTTGAGCCCATAATAAATTAAGGAGCCCTAGTTGGACATTCACATGTGGACTGGGTTAACTCTTTCATAAGAAGAGGCAATAAATTCAGACTTTGGAATGCAAAAGTGATAGCTCTATCCTGGAGGAAAGACTCCATGTGTATCTTAAACATCAACCTACAAGTTATGGTATACATCGGTTGTCTTCCCAGTCACTTACATACGAACATCTCCTTACATAGTCAGGTTGTACTCTCCTGAATTAACACACACCCTGACAGAGAAATAAGGAATATAAGACTGTGGTTCGGCTCCTCCAAGTTAGGAGTGCCCCATTTTCTTGACCTGACCTCCTCCGGGAACTGCAGTCCTGTATAATGACGCTCACTTGTAATAAAGCAACTTTTGGTTCAGTAAAGCGTGTCCGACGTCTGTTTTGATCCAGCCGCACTGCTGTGTCGCCCTTTTGTCCGGACGAGAATGACAAGACCAGAAATACACATCACATCAATTAACTAGTTTCAATAATTTAATTGGAAGACAATTTGAGATACAAGCGTTTTGAGTTAAGCGCTCCGTCACAGATCCAATTAAGTTCGTAAGTGGAGGTATTAATGTATGTTTTTTCTCATGTTCTATTTCCCCCGTCCAGACATCAACCAAAACCATGCATTGATTGATTGAGAAGTTTATTGACATCTTAAATAATTGAATCCATATAATGCTTTAAAAAGGCAAATGGCTGGCACAAAAAGCCAAAAAGCTTGTTTGCATTGTGGTCCATTAAATATTCATCACATTTGATACATTCAATAATAAAAGATATATAACCTGTAACATGTGCACTACCGTTCAAAAGTTTGGGGTCACATTGAAATGTCCGTATTTTTTAAGGAAAAGCACTGCACTTTTCAATGAAGATAACGTTAAACTAGTCTTAACTTTAAAGAAATACACTCTATACATTGCTAATGTGGTAAATGACTATTCTAGCTGCAAATGTCTGGTTTTTGGTGCAATATCTACATAGGTGTATAGAGGCCCATTTCCAGAAACTATCACTCCAGTGTTCTAATGGTACAATGTGTTTGCTCATTGGCTCAGAAGGCTAATTGATGATTAGAAAACCCTTGTGTAATCATGTTCACACATCTGAAAACAGTTTAGCTCGTAACAGAAGCTACAAAACTGACCTTCCTTTGAGCAGATTGAGTTTCTGGAGCATCACATTTGTGGGGTCAATTTAACGCTCACAATGGCCAGAAAAAGAGAACTTTCATCTGAAACTCGACAGTCTATTCTTGTTCTTAGAAATGAAGGCTATTCCACAAAATTGTTTGGGTGACCCCAAACTTTTGAACGGTAGTGTATATAAAAAATTACTTTAAAAAAAATGGATAATGCATGCCGTTTCTGACATGATCTATCGAAACTCTATACTGCACAACTACTACTATTGAGCAAAGAAGAGCTTCTGCGTTCATGACACGATTGCGTTGATCAGAATTAAAATGATTAGGACCAAACCGCTCTCCCTGTCCTTTATGATGACATTTTGCCTGCTCCTTTGCACACCATAAGCTGCAAAATGTAGTGTGGAAAATGGTAAGGAAAAAAACCCAGAGAGCTTTATATTTCAAAACCAACCACTAAAAGGCATCCAACCTTGCTTTTATCCTGCAGATTTGCTGGAGCAAGTGAGTCCAGCATAACTCCTGCCTCAGGGTGCAGACGGATGATTTGTAAAATGTGCCTTGAAATTCTCAGCATATGCTTGGACCGAATGTTTCTCCTTAATTCTGGTCATTAGCTAAGCTTGCTTAAGTACTAACGAGGGCATGGTATATTTTGGATGACAATAGTACAGCAGGGATGATCTGCTGAAGTCAAAACTACAGCTGATTTAAACAAAGGAGAGATGATCCTGGGATGGTCACACTCTTGTTGTTTTTCCGTTTTTTTTTCCTGCATACACAACATGCGTGTGTTAGGGTATTCCACAATGCCGGGACTCACTTCTCTCAACCTGTTTTATTAAAAGCACATCAAAGCAACATAGACAACAATTTCATACTTTAAGGGCATAGGTGAATAAAGATTGTATATGATAGCCTAAAATCTACATTGCGCTATATATTGCAGCCTACTGTGATAACGATATATACCACAATATTTTATTTGGCATATAAAAGATAATAAGATATACATGTGATAAGATATTATGTCATTTCCGGTTGTAGAGTATTATTTTCTCAAAACTATTATTAGTTATCTTGTTAATTTACTGTTACTATCTGGTTACTTTCTGTTGTAACATGGTTTTAGCTCAGTGGTTCTTAACCTGGGTTCGATCGAACCCTAGGGGTTCGGTGAGTCAGCCTCAGGGGTTCGGCGGAGCCTCCACCGTGGAGGTCAAGACACACCCGACTCATCGTGTAAATAAAAACTTCTCCCTCTCGGCGTATTATGGATACCCCCAAACAATGTTCCCTCTGATTTTCCATATGCGTGAGCAAACACAAAAACTCCTTGAGCATTCAGTGGAGCAACATGTGAGCGACGAGATGTGTCTGGAATCGGAGACATTTCTGTACCCATGGAACTAAAGCAAACAATTGCCACGCACTTAGATGAGCTTGCAAAGTTTCTCAACGGATATTTCCCTACAAGAGAGTCATATCCGGCATGGGTGAGACAGCCGTTCACGTTTGTTGTTGAGACAGCAAATGTCAATGATGAATACCTTGACCAAATCATTGAAATTCAGCAGAGCCAGGTTCAACAGAAACTCTTCAGTACAACAACGCTCTCAACATTTTAGTGTCAACAAATGGAAAAGTACAGTATCCAGTTATTAGTTAAGCCCTGGAATTTTTTATACCATTTGTTACAACATACTGTATCTTTGCGAGCAATCCTTTTCGAGGATGCTGGACATAAAAACGAAGAAAAGTAACAGACTCTGCTGTGAAAATTACATGAGAGTGGCACTTGCCAATGTGAAGCCACGCATATCTGAACTGGTCTCTCAAAGGCAACAGCAGAAGTCACACTGATTTGCAGGTGTGTATTTTGTTGTGAGTTCATGCACTGTGTTGATTTTGTTCTTTGAACAATGTGATGTTCATGCACGGTACATTTTGTGCACCAGTAAAAAAACATGTAACTTTGTCTTGAATTCGAAAAACATTTTTTATTTTTATTTTTCACTCAAGAAGGGTTCTGTGAATGCGCATATGAAACTGGTGGGGTTCGGTACCTCCAACAAGGTTAAAGGCCTACTGAAACCCACTACAACCGACCACGCAGTCTGATAGTTTATATATCAATGATGAAATCTTAACATTGCAACACATGCCAATACGGCCGGGTTAACTTAGAAAGTGCAATTTTAAATTTCCCGCTAAACTTCCGGTTGGAAACGTCTATGTATGATGACGTATGCGCGTGACGTCACGACGGCAACGGAAGTATTCGTACCCAATGTGTCACCATACAAACTGCTCTGTTTTCATCGAACAATTCCACAGTATTCTGGACATCTGTGTTGGTGAATCTTTTGCAATTTGTTTAATGGACAATGGAGACTGCAAATAAGAAAGTTGTAGGTGCGATCGGTGTATTAGCAGCGGACTACAGCAACACAATCAGGAGGTTGTGTTGTGTTTGAGCTGGATACAAGACGCACTACCGTGAGTACAGCTTTGGCTTCCAAACATTTGATCGCTTGCCCGTACGTGCGTGTCGCTATGTGCATGTCACGTACGTAACTTTGGGGAAATATATGTTTCTTGCCGACTCTGATGGCGGCCGGGGTGTCGTCGAAAGCTACAAGGCCCGCCGCCGTTCCGTAGTTAGCTTCAATTGTTAAGCTTCGCCAAGCTGGAAATTATTAACCGTGTATTTACATGTTCATGGTTTAATAGTATTGTTGATCTTCTGTCTATCCTTCCAGTCAGGGTTTTTTTTATTTTGTTTCTATCTGCATTTGAGCCTGATGCTATCACGTTAGCTCCGTAGCTGAGTTAGTTAGCTTCAATTGTTAAGCTTCGCCAAGCTGGAAATTATTAACCGTGTATTTACATGTTCATGGTTTAATAGTATTGTTGATCTTCTGTCTATCCTTCCAGTCAGGGTTTTTTTAAAATTTTGTTTCTATCTGCATTTGAGCCCGATGCTATCACGTTAGCTCCGTAGCTAAAGTGCGTCAACGATGTATTGTCGTGGAGATAAAAGTCACTGTGAATGTCCATTTTGCATTCTCGACTCTCATTTTCAAGAGGATATAGTATCCGAGGTGGTTTAAAATACAAATCCGTGAACCACAATAGAAAAAGGAGAGTGTGTGGAATCCAATGAGACCTTGTACCTAAGTTACGGTCAGAGCGAAAAAAGATACACCCTGCACTGCCTCTCTAGTCCTTCACTCTCACGATCCTCATCCACAAATCTTTGATCCTCGCTCAAATTAATGGGGTAATCGTCGCTTTCTCGGTCCGAATCTCTCTCGCTCCATTGTAAACAACGGGGAATTGTGAGGAATCCTACCTCCTGTGACGTCACGCTACTTCCGGTACAGGCAAGGCTTTTTTTATCAGCTTTTTTCATCAACTTTTAAAAGTTGCGAACTTTATCGTCGTTGTTCTATACTAAATCCTTTCAGCAAAAATATGGCAATATCGCGAAATGATCAAGTATGACACATAGAATGGATCTGCTATCCCCGTTTAAATAAAAAAAAATCATTTCAGTAGGCCTTTAAGAACCACTGTTCTAGCTACACTTCTGTTAAAATGCAGTAAACACTTCTGTTGTCTAATACTTTACTTTAGTTCTGGGCGAAACCTCCAGTTCATCTCTAAAATCCTAGAAAAAAATATTGCCCAACAGCTCAATGAATACTTAGCATCTAAGAATCTTTGTGAACCCTTCCAGTCGGGGTTCTGGGCAAATCACTCTACTGAGATTGCCCTTGCAAAAGTGACTAATTTGTGAAATAATTTGTTGCTTACTATGGATGCTACTTGATCTTGAAGTGTATTTCTGGTCTTGTCACTCCCTCCTGGGCAGGAGGGCCGCACCCGTGCGGCTGGATCAAAAGCGACGTCGGAGACGCTTTGCTGAACAAAAAGTTGCTTTATTACAAGCGAGCGTCATTAAACATGTCTGCAGTACCTGAAGGAATGAAGCACTCCTAACCTCGAGAAGCCAAACCATCAGTCTTATATCCCTTCTTCCTCTGTCGGGCGTGTGCTAAGTCAGGACAGCACAACCTGACCATGTAAGGAGATGTTTGTGTGTAGTGACTGGGAAGACAACAGATTCATAGCATAACTTGTAGGTTGACGTTTAAGATAAACATGGAATCTCTCCGCCCGGATAGAGCTATAACTTTTGCATTCCGTAGCCTGGTTTTATTGCTTCTTCTCGTGAGAGAGCTAATTCCAGTCCACATGCGAATGTCCAACTAAGGCTCCTTCTCAAACATTATTTACTTAAACCTGGTGGTTTGCTTTGTCCAAGTTGAATATAAACGTTCACCATATGTTGAATATAATATGAGTCAACTAATTCACTTACATACAAAATATCAAACAGTTTATCACCATCTTATCTTGCTGATTGTATTGTATCCATCGTTCTGTCCGTAAACCTACGTTCCAAGAACATTGGCTTATTGGTGATTCCCAGAGCTCCAAAACAGTCTGCAGGCTCTAGAGCGTTTTTTTATTCAGCCTCCAGTATTCTTGCATGCCCTACCCACAACAGTTAGAAATGCCACTTCGGTAAAAGCATTTAAATCCCAACCCTAAACTCATCTTTATACTGTAGTTTTTAAATAGACTCTGTTTTAGACTTGTTGATCCGCAGCTTCTCTTTGTTGACCCCCTTTCCTGCATGGAGAGGTTACCAGATGGGCACGGATCATCCCTGAAGAGATACCACTCTGGATGACGTGCTAGCTGTTCTAAGTCATGACCCAGTGTGGACCACTCATCGTGAATAATTTGCAATAGCTGTACCCGCTTGGCATCCATTGTAGCCGGTCATACAGGAGGCATCCCCAGGTTTCTGTATTTTCCCATTCTGGGTTTTGTGTGTTTCCTTGCCCGGATGTGGGTTTAGACCAGTGATTAAGAGCTATATAAGTAATCTTTGATTGATTGATTGATTGATTGATTGATTGATTGATTGATTGATTGATTGATTGATTGAAGCCCTCCTGTGTCCAGGGACTTATAACAAAAACAACAAAAATACAAAAAACAAAGACCAGGATATTTAAAAAAAAAATACTGTTATGTTTGTGACATTTGGGTTTTGTAGTTTTCCTTTTGTTCTTGTCATTTTAGCCATTGTTCCGTTTCTCTCTTGTTTTTTTCTGTTTGTAGACCTTGTTGGGCTTAATGAGTAGGTGGAGCCAGGAGTCACACCTGATCATACCTGGTCAGACCATTAGGCCTTCTTAAGCAGTGTGCTGCATTAGTTTGTTGTGGAAAATGAAATAGCAGATAGACTCGCAAAAACAGCAACCAAGAAAGATGAGATTGATGTAAACATTAAGTTATCCAAGCGGGAAGGCAAAAGTATGTAGTGGCAAATAATTTGGGAAAATTATGAAAAAGGAAGGCAGTTATTATCTATTCAGAACCAGGTCTGGGTTCCAAGATGGAGAGGGACTGTAAGGAAACACCAAGTAATAATGAGAAGAATTAGGACTGGGCATAGCTATTTAAATGATAAATTGTTTTTAATTGGGAAACACCTTACAGGAATGTATGAACAATGTTAAGTAACAGTTAAACCCGTTTTTTTTTTAATGTACTACATATAATATAGAAAGACTGACTATGACTGAAAAACTGAGGGTACTGGGACCTGTGGATAGGATGCCGAAGAGCCTGATACATCTTGCGGACACTGTATATGGAAGGGAAATAATATGGGAGTTTTTGAACAATACTGGACTCAAGGAGAGATTGTAATTTAATTATAAAATGAAACTGAAGATGGCAGTAATGCAACATAGATGGATGCCAGCTGCCGTAAAACTGAAAAGAAGAAGAAGAAGAAGTTTATTGTGGATCGTTGCTTGGATTTTCTGAACTTCTTGTAATTGCTACTTTTATCTGGTTTCGAGCAACACTTTCTTTATTTTAACCTTTCCCAAGCAGTGTTGCTTTGCTTTTTGTTTCAGACCTTTTACTGTTTGTTCCCAGTTTTTTACAAACGTATTTGCCTCAAACGTACTTAGTTTTTTTTAGCCTTATACTTTGCTTTCTGCTGATACTGTTTGCCAATATGCCTTGTCTGCTGCTGTGGAATTTCCCTTCCTTAAAGTCACTCTATGGAGAATATATACCAATCTCGCTTACTTCAGGCCTCATCGCGTCCCCTCTCGGTGCGAGATTATTTTGCGTAGACACGAAGGATGGCTCATTAACCTTTAGAAGTAGGTTGCTATTCTTCAAAATCTTTAAAATTAAAAGTTATAATATATCTATATTCCTCATAATATGTTTGACATGAGGCCATTTGCATTTGGATTTATTTTATTAATTTTAAGAAATTGCAGTTTTTGTATCTTTAATAGAGATGTCCGATAATTACTTTTTTGCTGATATCCGATATTCCGATATTGTCCAACTCTTAATTACTGATTCTGATATCAACCGATACCTATATATACAGTCGTGGAATTAACACATTATTATGCCTAATTTTGTTGTGATGCCCCGCTGGATGCATTTAACAATGTAACAAGGTTTTCCAAAATAAATCAACTCAATTTATGGAAAAAAATGCCAACATGGCACTGCCATATTTATTATTGAAGTCACAAAGTGCATTATTATTTTTAACATTCCTCAAAACAGCAGCTTGGAATTTGGGACATGCTCTCCCTGAGAGAGCATGAGGAGTTTGAGGCGGGCGGGGTTGAGGTGTGTGTGTGTGTGTGGGGGGGGGTTAGGGGGTAGCGGGGGTGTGTATTGTAGCGTCCCGGAACAGTTAGTGCTGCAAGGGGTTCTGGGTATTTGTTCTGTTGGGTTTATGTTATGTTACGGAGCGGATGTTCTCCCGAAATGTGTTTGTCATTTTTATTTGGTGTGGTTCCACAGTGGGACGCATATTTGCAACAATGTTAAAGTTGTTTATACGGTCACCCTCAGTGTGACCTGTATGGCTGTTGACCAAGTATGGCTTGCATTCACTTGTGTGAGTGAAAAGCCGTATATATTATACGACTGGGCCGGCATGCAAAGGCAGTACCTTTAAGGTTAACTGGCGCTCTGTACTTCTCCCTACGTCCGTGTACACAGCGACATATTAAAAATTCATACATTTTACTTTTTGAAACCGATACCGATAATTTTGAAACCGATAATTTCCGATATTACATTTTGAAGCATTTATCTGCCGATAATATCGTCAGTCCGATATTATTGGACATCTCTAATCTTTACCCCACTCTTCCACAAGTAGTTCCTAAAGTAAAAATGCAAATGGAATCATGTCACAAACATGTTTTATAATCAATCAATCAATCAATCAATGTTTATTTATATAGCCCTAAATCACAAGTGTCTCAAAGGGCTGCACAAGCCACAACGATATCCTCGGTACAGAGCCCACATACGGGCAAGGAAAACTCACCCCAGTGGGACGTCAATGTGAATGACTATGAGAAACCTTGGAGAGGACCGCATATGTAGGTAACCCCCCCCCTCTCTAGGGGAGACCGAAAGCAATGGATGTCGAGTGGGTCTGACATAATATTGTGAAAGTCCAGCACATCAGCGAAAGTCCAGTCCATGGTGAGGCCAGCAGGAACCATCCCGAGCGGAGACGGGTCAGCAGCGTAGAGATGTCCCCATCCGATGAACAGGCTATATAAGGAATATAAAAATATTATAACATCTTATATATAAAATATAAAATATTATAAAAATATTATCACTATTGGTCATACAGATTTTGAAGACTAACACCACAGTTTATTGCAAAACACATTGACTTTATTTGGGTAATTTGTTTAACCCCACTTGTTGAAGAGTGTTGGTATTGGTAGGTTGTGCATCCAAGGGTTAAGAGCATGATTATAGAGCACTAAATGGTATCACAGTGAGAATTAAGTATTCTCTGCCACTTATTAAGTCTACGTTTACTCCACTACATTCCGCCACTGTGTTCACCAAACTGTTATGTTTGGGACTTTTGTGTTTTGTAACTTTTTTTATTTGTTACTGTCATCTCGGCCATTGTTTAGTTTTTCACCTGTTTTGTCCGTTTGTAGACGTTGCTGGGCCTGATTAAGGCGCAGAGCCAGGAGTCACTCATTAAACTAAATAGACCTGAAGCAGTGTGCTGCATTTGTATGTTGTGAATTGTTGCTTGATTTTCTGACCTTGTTATTGCTCTCCTGGTTTTGTAAGTATTTTCTACATTTATTGTTACTCTTGGCGTCTTGGTCCCTTGCCTCTGTTTTTGTTTCTAGTCTTTTGTTGATACTTTCATCTGACTGCACGCCACATTTTGTTGTTACCCTTTGCTTTTTGTTTTGGAGTATTTACGGTTTCTTCAGTTGTTTTTTTTTTTGCCTCATTTGTACTGTGTATTTTTTTCAAGCCTTATGCTTCACTTTCTGTTATTTCTTTGCCAATTTGCCTTGTCTGCTGCTGTGGAATAAACACTCTTAGTTTTTGCAACCTATCTGCCTTGCATCTTGAGTTTCTGCCTCACAAGACCTGACAAATCACTCTAGTGTCTAGCAGAGAGGATTGATGACTTAGAAGTGACATTGCACTGTGTAGAAAAATTAGGATGCGGTTGTTAGTTTGCCACTGTCAAATTTGCGGGACACAGCTAGAATGTGTCATTAACATGCATTATCACGGTAAACCGATAATATTAAAAGTTTTATCGTCGTACAAATTTATATCACTTATACCAGGGGTGCCCGTCAAGTCGATCGCGAATGGTGTGTCAGTCGATGGACAGCCAGGCACTAAAAAAATAGACCTAAAAATTAGCGATCATCAATCTTCACCAAGACGTCACTTTCGTCACTTGATTGACATTCACGGCACCCAAGGGTGTTGTGAGATGATACTGGCTGCTGCAAGCTCATTAAGAAAAAATCACCGACAGGATGGCGAGAAACACTTTTTATTTCAACACTCTAGCGCCGTACCTGCTGTCAAAACTCTAAATTCCGACTGCACATTTCCTACCTTCACAATAAAAGCGCTGCTTCATTCTGCCTGCACTAATAAAATTAGAGTCTCAGAAAGCTGGCGTGCACAAGCTAGCAAGCTACGGAGTTTGCCGCCAATGTATTTCTTGTAAAGTGTATAAAAACGAGTATGGAAGCTGGACAAATAAAATACCAAAAACCAACCACTTTCATGTGGTGTTGGACAGAAAGGAGGACTTTTTTTTCTCCATTTGAAAATGCGTATGTGACCACAGAACGTTCCTCCAGAAGGTCTTATCTTTGTTCATGTGATGTAAGAAGAAACAAAAATTTAGCTGTTTGACCACAATACCCAGAAATATGTTTGAAAGAGAAAAGGTGAGGCCTTTAATTCCAGGAACACCATTCATACCGTCAAGAATGGTGGTGGTAGTATTATGCTCTGGGCCTGTTTTGCTGCCAATGGAACCGGTGCTTTACAGAGAGTAAATGGGACAATGAAAAAGGAGGATTACCTCCAAATTCTTCAGGACAACCTAAAATCATCAGCCCGGAGGTTGGGTCTTGGGCACAGTTGGGTGTTCCAACAGGACAATGACCCCAAACACACGTCAAAAGTGGTAAAGGAATGGATAAACCAGGCTATAATTAAGGTTTTAGAATGGCCTTCAAAAAGTCCTGACTTAAACGTGTGAACAATGCTGAAGAAACAAGTCCATGTCAGAAAACCAACAAATTTAGCTGAACTGCACCAACTTTGTCAAGAGGAGTGGTCAAAAATTCAACCAGAAGCTTGCCAGAAGCTTGTGGATGGCTACCAAAAGCGCCTTTTTGCAGTGAAACTTGCCAAGGGACATGGAACCAAATATTAACATTGTTGTAGGTATACTTTTGACCTAGCAGATTTGGTCACATTTTCAATCAATCAATCAATCAATCAATGTTTATTTATATAGCCCTAAATCGCGAGTGTCTCAAAGGGCTGCACAAGCCACAACGACATCCGCGGTACAGAGCCCACAAAAGGGCAAGGAAAAACTCACAACCCAGTGGGGCGTCGATGTGAATGACTATAAGAAACCTTGGAGAGGACCGCATATGTGGGTGACCCCCCCCCCCTCTAGGGGAGACCGAAAGCAATGGACGTCGAGTGGGTCTGACATAATATTGTGAAAGTCCAGTCCATAGTAGATCTAACATAATAGTGGGAGTATTTTCAGTAGATTCATAATAAATTCATAAAAGAACCAAACTTCATGAATATTTTTTGTCACCAACAAGTATGTGCTCCAATCACTCTATCACAAAAAAAGAGTTGTAGAAATTATTGAACACTCAAGACAGCCATGACATTATGTTCTTTACAAGTGTATGTAAACTTTTGACCATGACTGTGTGTGTTAAACATGCTTGTATTATCATTAAACACCTTTAACTTGTTAACGTATCTTTCACAAATGTAAATTATATATATGAATGAGGTAGATCCCCTCGACTTGATCAATTGAAAAGTAGCTCGTCTGCAGAAAACGTGTGGGCACCCCTGACTTATATCACATACAGTACCATCTACTGTATATAACAAACCCTACCTCTGACCTCACAAATGTTCTTCTGGATGACTGACAGAAACTCTAAAAGCTGCTATCGCTGTAGATGGAAGTGGTAATCTATCTACATTTGTTTTTTGGAACTTCCTGTTTGAGTTGCAATTTTGAGGCCTATATGACTAAACTGTCAAAGAAGGTCAACCAACATGTTGACGCCTCCCAAACACAACTGTTGAACTGTTGAACAATACCTGCCACCTCTCTGATGGGTCTAGTTTCCAAAGGCAAAGGGATTTAGGTAAAGAAAAGGATTGACTTAGGGAGCAAAATTGTAACTGTATCATCTTCTGCAAAAGATAACGTGCGATCTGATCCGAGCCTGCAGGATCACACGTGCCTCCTACTGTTTCTGTGATAACGCACCCCATGCCTCACAAAGCGCTTTGTTCCTCCTGCACACTTCCGTGGAGGGAATGGAAAACCCAAATCTTAGACATTTTTACACCTACTTCTTTGACTAAAATGGAGCTGCGCATAAAAAGAATCGATGGTTGGGGAGATGGCTGCATGATTGAGATATAGGTGGGCAACAGGTCAATGAAACATCAGATATATATAACATCACCTTTACTTTTATCAAAGACTCTTGATGGCGAACATGGTGATGAGTGGAGAAGGAGCAAGGGAAGTTCTTTCTTGAACTCCAAAGTTTGTCTCACCTTTTTTTTTTTAATCAAAGTGCTGGCTCTTGCAACTTTTCTGGCCCTGTGTTGGAATGAGAATGACTAATTTGTCTATCAATCAATCTATCTGTCACAGGGTGGGTTTGGTGTTGCTGGCTTGATCCTACAAAACCCAAAACCAGTGAAGTTGGCACTTTGAGTAAATCGTAAATAAAAACAGAATACAATGATTTGCAAATCCTTTTCAACTTTTATTCAATGGAATAGACTGCTAAGACAAGATATTTAATGTTTGAACTGAGAAACTTAATTTTGTTTTGCAAATAATCATTAATTTAGAATTTAATGGCAGCAACACAGGGCCGGCCCGTGGCATAGGCCGTATAGGCAAATGCTAAGGGCGCTGTCCATCAGGGGGCGCCACGCCAGTGCCACAAATGTTGGAGAAAAAAAAAAAAAAGTTGGTACTATTATTTCTAAATACAAAAAATAATCCCACGTTAATTAAAATGCAAAGTAAAGCCTATTTAATAGAAATATTATTTGTTACCAAATTACGCCCCCTCCCCCCGCATGGTGCGCCCCCTCCCTTCCCGTATCATGACTTTTTTTGGACGTCACCACATCAAAAAATCCACAAAGATGTCAAAACGGCCAAAACTGTCAGGTGCCCAGGGAAGAGAATAGAAGAGGAGGAGAAACGAGAAAAAGACAGAGGTAGCAGGTAGGTAACGTTAGCCTACATGAAATTATTTGTCTGTTACAGAATGTGATAGTAACCTGGCTTTTTAGCATTAAGCTAATGTTACATCATTCGGCAATTGCTAATCAATAAATAGCTAGTTCTGTTTTAACGTCGGGTTAATATTGTGGAGGGGGCTAAATTGTTACGGAAAATAATAATGTAACGTTAGGTAATTACAGTACTCCCACCTTACATTCCTCAGGGACATTTGTATTAGATCTTTTAAGCAGGTGTTTTTTGTTTACATTGTTATTGCCTTCTGGTTAGCTAATGTTTGCCCTGCAGGTAATAGTCACTTTTCCACCCCTTTATATATTAGGTATAGTTGTAAGCCTAGTTGTTAAAGTGCACATCATTAATGTTAATTAAGCAATATCACATGAGAGGGAATGCTGTTTTTTAATTTGAGCACTGCTGTGATTCGGTTAAAGATAATCATAACATAACATTCTCATATAATATGTTAATTTGCTTTCTTTAAGTAAAAAAAAAAGGTCAAAGACAAAGCTATTCGGTTTCTTGTGAGTATATACACTTCACTGTCGATGTGGGGGGGGCGCCACCTAAAATCTTGCCTAGGGCGCCAGATTGGTTAGGGCCAGGCCTGCAGCAACACATTGCAAAAAAGTTGGCACAGGGGCATTTTTACCACTTTGTTACATGGCCTTTCCTTTTAACAACACTCAGTAATCGTTTGGGAACTGAGGAGAACAATTTTTGAAGCTTTTCAGGTGGAATTCTTTCCCATTTTTGCTTGATGTACAGCTTAAGTTGTTCAACAGTCCGGGGTCTCCGTTGTGGTATTTTCATATTAGACCACACATTTTCAATGGGAGACAGATTTGGACTACAGGCAGGCCAGTCTACTGCCCACACTCTTTTACTATGAAGCCACACTGTTTGGCTTGGCATTGTCTTGCTGAAATAAGCAGGGGCGTCCATGACAACGTTGCTTGGATGGCAACATATGTTGCTCCAAAACCTGTATGTACCTTTCAGCATTAATGGTGCCTTCACAGGAATGTGTAAGTTACCAATGCCTTGGACACTAATACACCCCCATACCATCACAGATGCTGGCTTTTGAACTTTGCGCCTATAACAATCCGGATGGTTATTGTCCTCTTTGGTCTGGAGGACACAGCGTCCACAGTTTCCAAAAACAATTTGAAATGTGGACTCCTCAGACCACAGAACACTTTTCCAGTTTGCATCAGTCCATCTTAGATGAGCTCGGGCCCGTTTCTGGGTGTTGTTGATAAATGGCTTTCGCTTTGTACAGTAGAGTTTTAACTTGCACTTACAGATGTAGCGACCAACTGTAGTTACTGACAGTGGTTTTCTGAAGTTTTCCTGAGCCCATGTGGTGACATCCTTTACACACTGATGTTGGTTTTTGATGCAGTACCGCCTGATGGATCCAAGGTCCGTAATATCATCGCTTACGTGCAGTGATTTCTCCAGATTCTCTGAACCTTTTGATGATATTACGGACCGTAGATGGTGAAATCCCTAAATTACTTGCAATAGCTTGTTGAGAAATGTTGTTCTTAAACTGTTTGACGATTTGCTCATGCATTTGTTGACAAATTGGTGACCCTCGCCCCATCCTTGTTTGTGAATGACTGAGCATTTCATGGAAGCTGCTTTTATACCCAATCATGGCACCCACCTGTTCCCAATTAGCCTGTTAACCTGTGGGATTTTCCAAATAAGTTTTTGAAGAGCATTCCTCAACTTTTTCAATCTTTTTTGACACCAGTGCCAACTTTTTTGAAACATGTTGCAGGCATCAAATTCCAAATGAGCTAATATTTGCAAAAAAATAAAAAAGTTTTACAGTTCCAACGTTAAGTATCTTGTCTTTGCAGTCTATTCAATTGAATATAAGTTGAAAGGGATGTGAAAATAATTATATTCTGTTTTTATTTACGATTTACACAACGTGCCGACTTCACTGGTTTTGGGTTTTGTACAATGCAGAGACGAGTGCCGGCGAGCAGGCAAAATAATTATTTAACAATAAAAAAAATAAAGAAACACCGGCGTCAAAGAAACAAAGATCCACAGGTGAATCCAAAAAAAATAAATTGACAAAAAAACAAATAGGAACTAAGGCAGAGGCAAATAACTTACAAGTATAGAGGAACAAGGAACACCAGGTACAGGTGTAGAGAACAATGACCCAGCACTCCCAGTACAAACAATTAGCAAAAGAGTACAGGTTTCTCTGCTTATTGCCAATCGTGAAACAGGTGATGGAAAGAGCACTCAGGCAGAGGTAAAGTGGCTGGGAATAAAGGTAAACAGGAAGTGGAATGAAAAAAAAATGCTGTGCAGGAACTAAATACCAAAACAAGTCCAACTGGTCATGAGCGGCCGTGGCTCTATCCATCTATTACATTACATTACGCGAGGAGTTGTTGAAAAAAATTGAAACATCTAAGGTTAGAAAATTGTGTGTGTGTGTGTGTGCGTGTGTGTGTGTGTGTGTGTGTGTGTGTGTGTGTGTGTGTGTGTGTGTGTGTGTGTGTGTGTGTGTGTGTGTGTGTGTGTGTGAACTGGGCACATGGGGGAAATAACAGCATGTGACTGAGGCTGGGAGCGCGGCTGATGTCTCCTCACGGCCCCGGTGGCTCAAAGTGTTTTCTAAATGCTCCTTAATCTCTCCATAAATGACATCGTTGGGTCCCGGCGAGCAGAGTGAAAAATGCAATATGTCTGCACCGGCGCCTGTGGGATTGCGGCGCTAGTGTCAGAGGGGAAGAAGGCTGCCGCGCTTCAAAGATAGATGAGCTTCAAGTATTTTCGCCTCATATTCGATATCATTATTGAAACCTTTTTGGTGCCATTTGTCGCTCCGCATGCAGAAGCGACGGCAAAGAAGTGTGTATGGATTGGAAATAGAACGGGTCATCTCCTGTTGATTTTTCCCCAGTCATCAACATGACTTTTCACAAGTTATTTTAACCGCTTCGTCAATAGGCTGTTTGTTCTGCTCTCCGCGTCCCGGCCCTTTGGTAAATCAATGCCATCCTAAAAGAGGGCAGAATCGTTTGAAGCCAATTTTATGCTGCCAAGCCACATCGCCCGGCAACAAAGAGGCGGCGCATGTTTCTATGCAGAATTACTGTGACATGTGCTTATGTGTCAGTGTGGCAACGAGAGGGCTCATAATTGGCCAAGTTGCTGGCTGCTGGCCCAGATAGGGACCATAAACAACCATAAAGACCATGAGATAGCAATAAAAGCGTGGACCACCACTGTACCTGCAGCTTGAGGATCAACTCCAAGGACGCCTCCTCCCACCCTTATCTCATTACAACCAGCGACTGGTTAAACCTTGCGATTGCAGGCGAGTGTCGAGGCGACACAGAGGGGAAATTATGCAGAGCTGATGCCATCAACATGACACAACAGCATTGCCGGAAGGTCAAGATGGTGCTTAATAAAACATCAGTGGCAGCTGGTTCTAAGCTCAGTGATGAATGTGACCTGAAGATAGAGGAAAATATGCAACTTTTACAATAAAAAAGTGTGGTAAATTGTTATTTTGCAAAACCAACTTTTTTTTTAACCTGATAGTACCTCTTATGTGTATTTTGGATCAATATAAGTTGCGAAAATTTTAAATTAAACCGTGAGGGCATTACAGAAATATTTATAAAGCATTCTTGTAGAGATGTCCGATAATGGCTTTTTTGCCGATATCCGATATTCCGATATTGTCCAACCCTTAATTACCGATTCCGATATCAACCGATACCGATATATACAGTCGTGGAATTAACACATTATTATGCCTAATTTTGTTGTGATGCCCCGCTGGATGCATTTAACAATGTAACAAGGTTTTCCAAAATAAATCCACTCAATTTATGGAAAAAAATGCCAACATGGCACTGCCATATTTATTATTGAAGTCACAAAGTGCATTATTTTTTTTAACATGCCTCAAAACAGCAGCTTGGAATTTTGGGACATGCTCTCCCTGAGAGAGCATGAGGAGGCTGAGGTGGGCGGGGTTGAGGTGTGTGTGTGTGTGTGGGGGGGGGGGGGGGGGGGTTAGGGGGTAGTGGGGGTGTGTATTGTAGCGAACCGGAACAGTTAGTGCTGCAAGGGGTTCTGGGTATTTTTTCTGTTGTGTTTATGTTATGTTGCGGAGCGGATGTTCTCCCGAAATGTGTTTGTCATTCTTGTTTGGTGTGGGTCCACAGTGTGGCGCATATTTGTAACAGTGTTAAAGTTGTTTATACGGCCACCCTCAAGTGTGACCTGTATGGCTGTTGACCAAGTATGCTTGCATTCACTTGTGCGTGTGAAAAGCCGTAGATATTACTGTATGTGATTGGGCCGGCACGCAAATGCAGTGCCTTTAAGGCACGCTCCCAATATTGTAGTCTGGGTGGAAATCGGGAGAAATTCGGGAGAATGGTTGCCCCGGGAGATTTTCGGGAGGGGCACTGAAATTCGGGAGTCTCCCGGGAAAATCGGGAGGGTTGGCAAGTATGACTGGGAGACGCAACTGCTCTGTACTTCTCCTACGTCCGTGTACCACTCCGTACAGCGGCGTTTTATAAAGTCATACATTTTACTTTTTGAAACCGATACTGATAATTTCCGATATTACATTTTAAAGCTTTTATCGGCCGATAATATCGGCAGTCCGATATTATCGGACATCTCTACATTCTTGCCTTCCTTTCTAATGTGGTTAATTATATAATGTATACTTTTCTTATAGAATTGGAAGTAGCATGTGTTTGTATTTGTCCACATAATCTTTTAAAAGTATTCTTCTACTAAGGTCAAAGTGCAAAGGTCCACCACCGGCACTGTAGAGTGTCCACAGGAGATTGGAATCCCAAAAGAATGTAGGTGTCAGTTTTAGGAGGAATATTAAAGATATTAGCAACACCTGGTGGAAGGTCCACAGATAGGGACAGAGGATAGGTCACCCGACCTAAACTAATCACAGGAAAAATGGCAAGGAAAGATAGACAGGCCAGACTGTCCGGCATCAAGATTAGACCCACAAGGAGAGGGGGTCTACAAGAAATGGTATTCAAACACAGTGGAATGAGGAGATTTGGCACACTTCTTCTCCTACACTGCAAAAACTGAAATCTAAGTAAGATTAAACATCTCAAAAAAGGGTGATATTTGCTTATTTTCTGTCTGATAAGATAATCATTCTCACTAAGCAGATTTTATGTTAGTGTTTTACTTGTTTTAAGGGTTTTGGTCCTAAATGATCTCAGTAAGATATTACAGCTTGTTGCTGAGATTTTATGACCTATATTGAGTAAAACATGCTTGAAACTAGAATATCAACTGTTGCAAAGCTGTGTCATCAACACTCACAAGTATAAAACTACTTTTTTAAAGTAATAATTTCTTACTTAAAGCATGAAAAAGAAAAATCATGATGCCGAGCGCATATCATTATGTCAAGATAATGGCACTAGCATTTACTTAATTTAAAAATATTTTTCAACATATTGAGCAAAAAGGTCTATTTTTTTTCTACCAAGAAAAGTGCACTTGTTAGTTAGAATATACTTATTTTAAGGTATTTTTTGGGTAATTGAAGTTAGCTAATTTTACTTGTTTTGGAAAGTCTTGACAAGCCGAATTTTCTTGTTCTACTGGCAGATAATTTTGCTTAGTTACAATAAAATACCCCTCATTTTTGTATTTTTTTTCATGTTTTTGAACACTGACTTTTTGCAGTGTAGAGCTGGACCTCTAGTCCGAGGCTCGCTGAAACAAATCAAGCTTTTTGTTCAACGATTCCTCTTGGCGTCTCCTTGGCTCATCACCCATCACACGACCATCAAATATACAACACAACAAAACCCAAAACCAGTGAAGTTGGCACATTGTGTAAATCATAAAATAAAAACAGAATACAATGATTTGCAAATCCTTTTCAACCTATATTCAATTGAATTGACTGCGAAGATAATATACTTAATGTTCGAACTGGAAAATGTTATTTTTTGCAAATATTAGCTAATTTGGAATTTGATGCCTGCAACATGTTTCAAAAAAGCTGGCGCACGTGGCAAAAAAAGACTGAGAAAGTTGAGGAATGCTCATCAAACACTTATTTGGAACATCCCACAGGTGAACAGGCTAATTGGGAACAGGTGGGTGCCATGATTGGGTATAAAAGCAGCTTCCATGAAATGCTCAGTCATTCACAAACAAGGATGGGGCGAGGGTCACCACTTTGTGAACAAATGCGTGAACACATCTGTGAAGGCACCATTAATGCTGAAAGGTACATACAGGTTTTGGAGCAACATATATTGCTATCCAAGCAACGTCTTTTTCATGGACGCCCCTGCTTATTTCAGCAAGACAATGCCAAGCCACGTGTTACAACAGCGTGGCTTCATAGTAAAAGAGTGCGGGTACTAGACTGGCCTGCCTGTAGTCCAGACCTGTCTCCCATTGAAAATGTGTGGCACATTATGAAGCGTAAAATACCACAATGGAGACCCCGGACTGTTGAACAACTTAAAGGCCTACTGAAACCCACTACTACCGACCACGCAGTCTGATAGTTTATATATCAATGATGAAATCTTAGCATTGCAACACATGCCAATACGGCTGGGTTAACTTATAAAGTGCAATTTTAAATTTTCCACGAAATATCCTGCTGAAAACGTCTCGGTATGATGACGTTTGCGCGTGACGTCACGGATTGTAGCGGACATTTTGGGACACCATTGTGGCCAGCTATTAAGTCGTCTGTTTTCATCGCAAAATTCCACAGTATTCTGGACATCTGTGTTGGTGAATCTTTTGCAATTTGTTTAATGGACAATGGCGATAGCAAAGAAGAAAGCTGTAGGTGGGAAGCGGTGTATTAGTGGCCGGCTGCAGCAACGTTGTAGCCGGTGTTTCATTGTTTACATTCCCGAACGATGACAGTCAAGCTTTACCATTGGCCTGGGACAACAGAGACTCTTACCAGGAGGACTTTGAGTTGGATATGCATGCTTGTGGAGATGGGACAACAGAGACTGTAGCGGCTACTCTTGCGTTCCAAAAAAGTTTCGAAAAAATAAAAATAAAGTAATGCAGAGTAGTCTTGAGGAGGAGGTGTTTGACTCACTAAATTCCTTAATAAGCACTCGCGGAGATATTTATAGATTCCAAATGGTCATAATTTATTTTCACAAACAAAAAATATTCTCCGTGGTTGACTTTCAACATAATCAAAATAACTTATTTAGCGTGGCTTCAAAATAACTCGTTTTAGCGTGGCTTGTTTAGCGTGGCTTGTTTAGCGGTAAACAAACTGTTTCACTTCTCACTCCTTCAACATGATAGACAGACAAAGGGCACCCAGCTGTCCTGTCTTCTTAATTATAGGAGGAGGAAGCGGCTCACCAGTAGGAGCGTGAGCGGCTGAAAACAATCAGTCAATCACAATGAAATCTAAAACATCCAATAATTCATTAACATCATTCTTGACATTATTTGATTTCATTGTCAAACAATTAATAAATAAATAATATAGATATGCTCCAACTGGCTCCAACATCCCGGCCCCTAATTGTGTGCTTTAGCAAAACAATTACATAAATAATAATATTCACAGGAGCCATAATAGAACAATATAATCCAAACAATTATGTTCTTCAAATTCAAAATTAATTAAGTTACTTGAGTTACTCGTCAAGTCTCTTCAAAGTCCATAGTCATATCTGAAGCGGTCATCGAGTCATTGAGTCTGGAGAACCAAAGCCCCCCTCAGTCCATCAAGCTGCTTCCATTAGCAGGCAGAGTTCATCTATTGGTCGTTGAACCGTGTTGGTCTTGGTTTTAACCAAAACACTTCTCACAAAGCCTTTGGCATCTGGAAATGTCTTCACTTGTTCCATGGTCTTAGGTCCATGGTCTTGTTATGTGTTTGCTTGTTCCATGGTCTTGTTACATATTTCCTTGTTCCATGGTCTTATGTGTTTCCTTGTTCCGTGGTCCATGGTCTTTTCCTTGGTGGAGTCCTTGATTTTGTTACTTTTCTCCTTTTCGACTGTTCTGTGCACGTCTTTGCCATCTCCTTTTCCGGCGTATGGGAATGTGTAAGGATTAGCCTCTAAAGCAGGGGTCACCAACCTTTTTGAAACCAAGGGCTACTTCTTGGGTACTGATTAATGCTAAGCGCTACCAGTTTGATACACACTTAAATAAATTGCCAGAAGTAGCCAATTTGCTCAATTTACCTTTAACTCTGTTATTATTAATAATTAATGATATTTATCTTTGTGGAAACACTGATCATCTTAATGATTTCTCACAATAAATATATATAGAAACAGATAAATAACAATATGCAACACTTTATTTTTATATTTTCTCTAAGTGCACATTTTTCAAATTGAACATTTTCAAATGATCACTTCTAAGACAGTCTTGTGAAATCACAATATCCCATTTTAACTAGCTAGCCACTAACATTTTTTAACAAATCATGAATTACTTTGCACCATGTTTGTACAAATAATAACTCATGTAAAATACAAAAGTAAACTCTCAAATTTTTAAATCATGTCACACTTTGAACTGGACACCAAATCTGTTATCTGTTTCTTTGTCAGTTAGTGGGAAGCCTGGCATTGCATGCTGTTAACTAGTGTGTTGTACTCTGGTGTGTAACTTGACACTGCAACTCTGAGTGAGTCTTGCAGATGTGCATCAGTGAGGCGTGTTCTGTGTTTGTTCTTGATGAAGTTCATGTCAGAAAAGGCTGATTCACAAAGATAAGATTTTTCCTCATTGTTTGCGGAACCTTCTTAATCTTTTGGACATATTTTCACAGCAATCTGGCCTTAAGCTTAATTATGATAAATGTAAAATGTTAAGGATTGGAAATCTAAAGGGAACGTCCTTTCGAATGGAATGCAAAGTGCCTGTTTTGTCGACAGATGGACCACATACTTGGTGTTGTTGTCCCAGAAAATCTGGAAGATCTAGGCTCAGTAAATTATGATAATCGACTAAGAAAGCTGGACAAAATTATGCAATTATGGAAAGGGAAATCCCTAACCTTGTATGGTAAAATGTCTATTGCCAACTCGTTAATTATTCCTCAATTTATTTATTAGTTTTTGTCATTACCAGCTCCATCACAAAACTTTTTTAAGATTTATGAGCGGAGGGTCTTCGATTTTGTCTGGAACGGCAAACCAGAAAAGATTAAAAGAAAGGTTTTGTACAAAGAGTATGAATATGAGGGCCTGAAAATTCTCAACCTTGAAGCTATGTGTCTGTCTTTAAAAGCATCAATTGTTCCAAAGATGTATTTAAACATTGCGTGGTACACAAATGTCCTGTTGGACAAAAAACATGTATTGTATCAAAAGAAATTGTATCCTTTTTTACAAGTGATCCCCTCCCAGAGAGTCTGCTGGGAAACATGGCGGGGTTCATTAAGGAAACAATCCACTCATAGTGGTGTTTTCAATTTGATGTGCCAGAAAAAAGAGACGATATTTTGCAGCAGTTAATATGGATGAACTCTAATATTGTAATAGATGGAACGCCTTTCTTTTGGAAAAATATGTTTGAAAGAGGAATCAATTTTGTCAATGATATTATCAATAAGAATGGTAAAATGATGAAGTATGATGAATTTAGAGCTATGTATGGTGATGCTTGCTCAAGCTTTTCATTTTATCAACTAACTGGAGTAATTGGGAAAAGATGGAAACAAATAATTAATTATGGAACTACTAAATTATTAGTTTGTAAACCTCTAATAAGAAATTCTAGTTGGCAAAAAGGAACTAAAATAAATAGAAAAATATATAATTTTTATTTAATAAAGAAATCTTTGAAGGCTGCCTCATACAACACAAATGGAAAATGGGAGGACTTTTTTGACTGCCCGTTGCCATGGGATGCCATATTCAAACTAATCTATAAAACCAGTATCGATGTGCAAAATCGTTATTTTCAAATTAAAATTATTTATAACTTCTTACCCACAGGGAAAATGTTAAAATTATGGAATATGACAGAGTCAGATGATTGCCGATTTTGTTGTCAGGAGCCTGAATCCACCCTGCATTTGTTTTGGTATTGTCATATTGTGTCTTTGTTTTGGGTGGAAGTTGAAAAAATGTGTTTAAGGATTGGTGTGTTTATGAAGCTTAATGTGGTTTCTGTTATTTTAGGAGAGTTCATTGACAATCATGATTTAGTCAATTTAATTATAGTACTCTGTAAAATGTTTATTTTTAAGGCCAAAAACAGATATTCACTTAGTATTACTTTCTTTAAAACATTTATTCAGTATTTTCTAATTTTAGAAAGTTACATGGTTGAAAACGATAATGATGCCAAAAAACATTTAAAAAAAAGATGAGAAGTCCTCAAAGGCTTATTTTGAAAGTATAATTATGTTTATAGATTATATGATATCTGTTGTTGTGTTCCCTAATTTGAGTGACCTGGACATAATCTGGACTGTACATAAATGCTTATTTTGAAAATTTTATTTTGTTTATAAATTATATGCAATCTGTTGTGTTCCCTAATTTTTTTCTGTGTACATGAATGAAGGTGTGTGTTGCTGAGTCCGACTTGGACATTATCTGGACTGGGCCTGGTTTAAAAAAACCTTTAAACAAATCTAATTTCATTGACAACCTGGTCTGTTGAAGATAAAGCCCTTTTTAAAAAATAAAATAAAATAAGATAAATAAATAAAAAACATTTTCTTGGAAAAAAAAGAAAGTAAAACAATATAAAAATAATTACATAAAAAATAGTAATTAATGAAAATGTTAGTGGACCAGCAGCCTATACAATCACGTGTGCTTCAGGGACTGTGTCCCTTGCAGATGTGTTGTCAATGTTGTGGGAACCAGAATATTGGTAGCAGAAAGAAATAACCCCTTTTGTGTGAGTGGGTGTGGATGAGTGTGCATGGGGAGGTTGTTTGGGTTGATGCACTGATTGAAAGTGTATCTTGTGTTTTTTCTATGTAGATTTAATTAAAAAAAAAAAAAAAAAAAAGTGTTTTTTTTTTTTTTTTTTTTTTTTTTTTAGAACAGGCCCGCGGGCGACTCATCTGGTCCTTACGGGCGACCTGGTGCCCGCGGGCACCGCGTTGGTGACCCCTGCTCTAAGGGCATTGGCTCTTGGTTAAAAGGTAAGCTTCCCCTCCGACCGCACAGATCTCTGAGTTCCTCCGTTTTGTCACGTTTGTCTCCTTTGTCCTTCTTGACCTTTTCTTTATCTTTGTCATGGCTTTTTTTGGAAGAAGAAAAGGAGGAATGTCTTTCTTTCTCTCTGAACTTATCCTGAGGTGTGACTTTGTCTTTATCCCGGAAAGGCAGTGGCAGAGGATCGTGACCATCTTTTAGAAAGACTGAACTTGAGGCGATCTCCATAGAACATTTATCCTCAACTGACATCTCATTTTTCTTCTCATATATGTTTTCAGAGAAATCCTGGTTATATTGTCTGATGAGGAGGTCCTTCAGCTCAATTACTGAGATTCTGTTAGTTGACACTGAAATGGGCCCAGAATGTTCTGTAGCACTGCAACTGAGTTGTCCAGTTACCACCCATCCCAGTCTGGTTTGGACTGCATATGGTCCATTCTTTTGACTAACAGAATAGTTGTATAGTGGACAGTATCTCCGCCTGTCACGCGGAAGACCAGGGTTCGATACCGAGATGGGGAGCCAGTTTATTATATTCTACGGCTACATTGCCCGAGGAACATCAGTCCCGATAAGAAGTTCAACATCTGCCTCAATTTCTTTTAAGTCAATGCCACCAAGATATGGCCACCTCCTCAAGTCAGCCTTTGTGATGATGTTTTTCTTTGAGACAGGTATCTTGCTCTGTGTGTACACTTTCGGCAGGTCCAGATATGTGAATCCTTCCAAGTCTCCAACCTCCAGTCCTCTGACCTCATAGGTCTTCGTAGGCTTTTCCTGTCCCATTGTTCGCAAAATAATTTCTGTTTTGCGTCCTTTCACATTCAGTCGGTCAATTATATTCTCCGTGCAAAATGTTGCCGTGCTGCCTGGATCGAGAAAAGGCATAGGTCTGAACATACCTGTTCCCTTTTCCGGCCTTAACTCTGACTGGCACAATTGCAAGTGCACAGTCTTTCCCGGCCCCGGTTGCATCACCGGCTGAAACAAGAGCAATGCTTATAGGGGTTTCTTCGGTCTCAGCAGTGGGCTTTGCTTGATTTTCCTGTCTTGGGCCTTTTTTACTTGGAATATGAAGTACAGTAGGATGTTTCATTTTGCAAACATGACACATTAATCTTCTTTTACAATTTTTGCTTAAATGACCTTTTAGTAGGCAACCAAAACAATATCCTTGCCTTCTTAAAAAGTCAACCTTTTTGTCATGTGACTGTGTTTTGAATTGTGAGCAGTCAATCAGAGCATGTTTGCCATGACAATATCCACATGAAGGGATGATACCACTGGGTGTGGTTTGAGCAGGTTGTTGTGGAACAGATGATTGTTTTACAGTGCATCCTGCTGGCTCTGTATTCACAGCTACTGAAGTAGCAAAGCTGCTTCTTCTTTGGCTGATTGGTTTTAGTTCACTTGTGCTTCTTGGAAGAGGCATTTTCATTGTTGTTATTTGGTCCTGAATGTCTCCAAACAACGGATCCAAAAGCATCCTGGCATGCTTTTCCACAAAATCCACAAAGTTGTTAAATCTGATTCTCCTGCCAGTTCTCTGTTGTGTCTCATAAGCTGTGCTTCGCCACCTTTCTCTGAGTTTGTAGGGTAGTTTGGATGTAATTAGCCTTAGGTTCGATGGGATATCAAGTTCCTCCAAATACTGTAAATCTTGCATTACATTACTGCATCCTCTCAAATACATTGCATATGCATGCAGCATTTTCCCATTCTCAGCTTTAATCGCTGTCCAATTCAAGGCTTTTTCCAAGTAAGCTCCCGAAATCTTCATCTCATTTCCAAAATGTTCTTTTAAGAGGCGCCTTGCTTCATTATAGCCCCTACTGGCTTCCATGTGCAAACAGCTGCGAACCAAGTCTCTTGGCAAACCAGAGGAAAACTGCTCAAGGTAGTAGAGCCGGTCTTGATCATTATCAGTCTTGTCTTCAATCAAGTGTTTAAATGCATGGATAAAAGACTGATATGCCAGTGGGTTACCATCAAACACCGAAATCTCTCTTGCTGGTAGTAGAGACAGTTTTTGCTGTGAGACAATGAGTTTTGCGATGTCACTTTGTCTTTGAATAACCATTTCCATCATGAGCAGCATTGATAACCATATTATCTTGTGCAGAGTGATTTATTATTTGAGTTTGATTTACACTCTGGGTCTTTTGTTTTTCAGTTGTGTTTTTGTTTTGAGGATTATTTAGATCTTCTGATGTGTTGGTGTTCCTTTTAAGTAGAGGTCTGTGGAGACTTAAGATGGTTTGGTGAAGTGGGGTCTTGGGTATTGCACCGAACTCTATAAAGTCCACATTGCTCTCCATAGTTTCTGTATCATGGTGAGAATCATAATACTCAGTCATGCCATCACCTGGAGGTTCCTGAGCCACATCATGGCTTTCATGAATTAAATCACTTTGAAGGATTTGTATTTTAGCAGTTGATGCTGCGAGGTCCGCTTCCAACTCCATTTGCTCCATCTTTGCTTTAAGCTTTGTTTCCTCCAGTTGCAAGGTGTCTTTTTCCTTCAGTGCAGCAGCTCGAGCCATTGTAGCAGCTTGTTCCGCTTTGGCAATTTGGTTGGTCTTTTGGGTCTTCAGTGAAGTTTGTTTACTTGTAGCGGCTACTCTTGCGTTCCAAAAAAGTTTCGAAAAAATAAAAATAAAGTAATGCAGAGTATAGTCTTGAGGAGGAGGTGTTTGACTCACTAAATTCCTTAATAAGCACTCGCGGAGATATTTATAGATTCCAAATGGTCATAATTTATTTTCACAAACAAAAAATATTCTCCGTGGTTGACTTTCAACATAATCAAAATAACTTATTTAGCGTGCCTTCAAAATAACTCGTTTTAGCGTGGCTTGTTTAGCGTGGCTTGTTTAGCGGTAAACAAACTGTTTCACTTCTCACTCCTTCAACATGATAGACAGACAAAGGGCACCCAGCTGTCCTGTCTTCTTAATTATAGGAGGAGGAAGTGGCTCACCAGTAGGAGCGTGAGCAGCTGAAAACAATCAGTCAATCACAATGAAATCTAAAACATCCAATAATTCATTAACATCATTCTTGACATTATTTGATTTCATTGTCAAACAATTAATAAATAAATAATATAGATAGGCTCCAACTGGCTCCAACAGAGACTCTTACCAGGGGGACTTTGAGTTGGATACGCGCTACCGTGAGTACGCAGCTGCGGCTTCCAAACATTTGATCGCTTGCCCGTACGTGCGTGCCGCTATGTGCATGTCACGTACGTAACTTTGGGGAAATATATGTGCTGTATGAACTTTGCGGAGGTGAACGGTACTTTGGGCTGTGGGATTGAGTGTGTTGTGCGGGTGTTTGATTTGTATTGGTGGGTTATATGGACAGGAGGGGGGAAGTGTTTGTTATGCGGGATTAATTTGTGGCATATTAAATATAAGCCTGGTTGTGTTGTGGCTAATAGAGTATATATATGTCTTGTGTTTATTTACTGTTTTAGTCATTCCCAGCTGAATATCAGGTCCCACCCGCCTCTCACAGCATCTTCCCTATCTGAATCGCTTCCACTGCCCTCTTGTCCTTCACTCTCACTTTCCTCATCCACCAATCTTTCATCCTCGCTCAAATTAATGGGGAAATCGTCGCTTTCTCTGTCCGAATCGCTCTCGCTGCTTGTGGCCATGATTGTAAACAATGTGCAGATGTGAGGAGCTCCACAACCTGTGACGTCACGCTACTTCCGGTACAGGCAAGGCTTTTTTATCAGCGACCAAAAGTTGCGAACTTTATCGTCGATGTTCTCTACTAAATCCTTTCGGCAAAAATATGGCAATATCGCGAAATGATCAAGTATGACACATAGAATGGATCTGCTATCCCCGTTTAAATAAGAAAATCTCATTTCAGTAGGCCTTTAAGCTGTACATCAAGCAAGAATGGCAAAGAATTCCATCTGAAAAGCTTCAAAATGTAGTCTCCTCAGTTCCCAAACGTTTACTGAGTGTTGTTAAAAGGAAAGGCCATGTAACAGAGTGGTAAAAATGCCCCTTTGCCAACTTTTTTGCAATTTGTTGCTGCCATTAAATTCTAAGTTAATGATTATTTGCAAAAATAAATTAAGTTTCTCAGTTCGAACATTAAAATATCTTGTCTTTGCAGTCTATTCAATTGAATATAAGTTGAAAAGGATTTGCAAATCATTGTATTCTGTTTTTATTTACGAATTTCCCAATGTGCCAACTTCACTGGTTTTGGGTTTTGTAATTATGAACTTTAAAACACCATATGAGACATAAGACTAATTTTCCTTTCCTGTTATAAAGCCTGCTTTGTAAGTGGTTGTTGTCCCATTAATATTGTTTTCATATAAAACTCTCACTGTAGATTCTAATACAGCATTCAATATTACACGGTGAAGATGAATAGAAACATTGCATCTCACCCTCATTCAGCTTGCTAACAAATGTACATTTACCAATACACCAAACATACAATATTCTCTAAATATGTCTCTACACTGGCAAATGGGTGAATAAGACCTTATTTTCTACAATTTATCTGGGTCATCTACTCGCATTACTGCCAAGAGAGTATAGATTTTGTGCGGTTTTTCCCCTCGGCATGTGCCTCATAATTTTACCAGTATTGATACAATTTTGTCAGCAAAGTCAGAGGGATAGAAAGAAACTGCTGCTATTGAGTGCAAATAAATGAGTAATTAGCTTACAGGTGAAACAGTTCACTTGCAGCTTCTGTGACAGGAACAAAAATGATGACGTACATCTCTCCACCTGGTATAAAGGTTGACTTTATGAGCGGTTTGTGTAGCCCTGCAAGATTACCGGGGTATATTCTTTTCAGCATGCATCCTGAATCCTGTTACCCCCTACCTCTGGATCTTTTGGTGTACCTGGAGATATTCACTGTGTCAGCGTTTATAAGGGCAGCTGCAGGGAGGATAGAAAGGAGAGGATCTAACCCCATTATGGAAGAGACCATTTTAGCACAGAGTTGTAGTTATAGTCCCCACAAAAATGTCTGGCAATTTTGATGAAATTGCATGGTTGTTTTTGAACTAAGGGTGCGGCTTTATTTGGCGGATTGAGCTTTAAAGGCCTACTGAAATGAAATGTTCTTATTTAAACGGGGATAGCAGATCCATTCTATGTGTCATACTTGATCATTTCGCGATATTGCCATATTTTTGCTGATACGATTTAGTAGAGAACATCGACGATAAAGTTCGCAACTTTTGGTCGCTGATAAAAAAAGCCTTGCCTGTACCGGAAGTAGCGTGATGTCGCAGGTTGAAGGGCTCCTCACATTTCCCCATTGTTTACACCAGCAGCGAGAGCGATTCGGACCGAGAAAGCGACGATTACCCCATTAATTTGAGCGAGGATGAAAGATTTGTGGATGAGGAACGTGAGAGTGAAGGACTAGAGTGCAGTGCAGGACATATCTTTTTTCGCTCTGACCGTAACTTAGGTACAAGGGCTCATTGGATTCCACACTTTCTCCTTTTTCTATTGTGGATCACGGATTTGTATTTTAAACCACCTCGGATACTATATCCTCTTGAAAATGAGAGTCGAGAACGCGAAATGGACATTCACAGTGACTTTTATCTCCACGACAATACATCGGCGAAGCACTTTAGCTATTGAGCTAACGTGATAGCATCCTGCTTAAATGCAGATAGAAACAAAAGAAATAAGCCCCTGACTGGAAGGATAGACAGAAGATCAACAATACTATTAAACTCTGGACCTGTAACCGGTTAATGCTGTACCGCCTGGCGAAGCCTAGCAATGCTGTTGCTAATGACGCCATTGAAGCTAACTTAGCTACGGGACCTCGACAGAGCTATGCTAAAAACATTAGCTATCCACCTACGCCAGCCCTCATCTGCTCATCAACACCCGTGCTCACCTGCGTTCCAGCGATCAACGGCGCGACGAAGGACTTCACCCGATCATCGATGCGGTCGGCGGCTAGCGTCGGATAGCGCGTCTGCTATCCAACTCAAAGTCCTCCTGGTTGTGTTGCTGCAGCCAGCCGCTAATACACCGATCCCACCTACAGCTTTCTTCTTTGCAGTCTCCATTGTTCATTAAACAAATTGCAAAAGATTCACCAACACAGATGTCCAGAATACTGTGGAATTTTGCGATGAAAACAGAGCTGTTTGTATTGGGATACAATGTGTCCGAATACTTCCGTTTCAACCATTGACGTCACGCGCAAACGTCATCATACATAGACGTTTTCAACCGGAAGTTTAGAGGGGAATTTAAAATTGCACTTTATAAGTTAACCCGGCCGTATTGGCATGTGTTGCAATGTTAAGATTTCATCATTGATATATAAACTATCAGACTGCGTGGTCGGTAGTAGTGGGTTTCAGTAGGCCTTTAATGCTCAGAACACTCATCATTCTCAGCAGGCCACTATTGCAGATTCCACAGACAGATGACGGCATTGAAAAGAAACAAAATCAAAGTCCGTGTTGAAATTATGACTCACGTAAAATGAATCATTAACCCCTAAAAAACACTTCTTTAAAGTTCTCAAAGTTGGACACGACGTCCAGAGATGATGCGAAGGTCGATTTCTAAAAGAGGAAATGGTGATGCGCTCGCTGTAATCTGTGGCTATGCCCTTCTGTAAAGAGCACGGACTTTATTAATGTGATAATTTTCAGAGATACACATTTAATTCCAAATTTAACAGGTAGTTCAATATTTGCTCCTCTGGGTCAAGCACTTTTTCAGTGAAGGACACGCTAAATGGAATGAAATTGCAATTTATTGTGCAATTATAAGATAAAAGAGCTGCACACTTCTTCATCCCATAACACAAAAACCTGAGGACGTTTTCAATGTTCTTGAATGAAAGAAAAACATTGCTGCTATTATTACTTTTGTATGAAATATTTATTAATGTTTGAAAGTATAAAAATGTAAACTATTATCAAAATGACATAAATGTCTGCAGCACATCTCGCCCAATAGAGCTGTCTACCTACAGTAGGATCTGTGACATTTATATAGATTTTCAACATAGGGCCTGATCTACTCAAGGTGTGCCTGTATTAAAACGCGTACAAAGTTGATAGCATGCAAAGCTGATCTACTGAGCGTGTGCACGAGGATGGTGTCTTTTAAATGAAAAAAATAAGGAGTGAAACCCATCTGTGTCTGTCTTAATGCATATGGAGAATGTATGCAGATTATTAGAATGCCCACAATAGTAGGAAGATGAGATGCAAATGTAAAATTATGTAGCGCTCGCAATGTGATTTATCAAACAGGGAACTGTTTTGCGAGAGCTGTTTTGAGTCCATATTTTTTTCAAGCGCACAATCACAGTTAGTGCCAGCGTCTCTACGTACTAAAAAGTGAGTTCTGTTGTAGATTGCGTTGCAGGACCACTTCTAAAAAGCCCAGAAAAAGTGGTGCATTGTCTGCTTCATATTTCCAAAGTTAAAGTAAAGTTAAAGTACCAATGATTGTCACACACACACTAGGTGTGGTGAAATGTGTCCTCTGCATTTGACCCATACCCTTGTTCACCCCCTGGGAGGTGAGGGGAGCAGTGGGCAGCAGCAGTGGCCGCGCCCGGGAATCATTTTGGTGATTTAACCCCCAATTCCAACCTTGATGCTGAGTGCCAAGCAGGGAGGTAATGGGTCCCATTTTTATAGTCTTTGGTATGACTCGTAACATAAAAAACATTAAAAAAATCCTCATGAATGTGGAGAGGAATTAGTGTGTCCTCATTTAAATAGGGCGGTCTGCACGACATTTGCACTTTGCAGACCACATGCCAAACGTCCATCAATGCCCACACTGTATAGCACTTGTTATTTGGGATCTTAGTAGATCAGGCCCATAATGTACAGATCATGATTAATTTAACAATCCCTAATCTCCAATGTCCAAACCCTTTAAAAGTATTGAAGAAGTAATGCCCTGAATCAGCAATCAAACATAAATAGTTACGTGAATATAATAAACAATTATTGTATAATATATAATAATATGGGGGGTTACCCACATATGCGGTCCTCTCCAAGGTTTCTCATAGTCATTCACATTGACGTCCCACTGGGGTGACTTTTTCTTGCCCGTATGTGGGCTCTGTACCGAGGATGTCGTTGTGGCTTGTACAGCCCTTTGAGACACTTGTGATTTAGGGCTATATAAATAAACATTGATTGATTGATTGATTATAATGAATAAAATAAATAGATATATAACTGACAATCATGAATATGGTATTCAACCCTCGAGCCAATTATGAATGTACAAATCAATGATTAAAATCAATGAACAAAAAACGCCAAGAAATTGTCTGCCTTGACAATCAATCAAATAACTTACAGCAATTTACTCTGACATTATGCGACCCAATAACTGATTGGCCTCATGTTTAAGATAGGCTGGGTTGGAATGTTTCTAGGTTCCGTCTGGTTTCTACTAGACTGTGAGACAAGTTTCTAAGTTGGGCTGCAGAATGAACAAGTTTATACCCCAACAGGGCCAATGTTTTGTTACACAGATTCTGCACAGTTCTGACAATGTCAAAGCCGAGACGAAGCCTCCAGCTCTCAGCTGTCACCCTGGAATCTCTGGTGGTGGAGTATCTGTAATTCCATTCTGATGGAGAAGACAAATTACTGTTGGTGTTCTTTGTAATCCATGCCTGAACCCTGTCCTCCATATCTAGCCCAAGAAACTGGTAAATCTCTGTGGCTTTGTGCTGTGGGTTGAATGCCAGGTCCTCGTATCTCACCAAGAGGTAGCGTCCCTGCAGCCAAACTGGTTTCTGTAAACCTGTTTCTGCAGAGGCCACCATGTCCTTGCAGGTGCTTGTGATCTGCGATAGATCCACATACCGGGGCTGCCGTCCTGTAGCATTCCATATTTTCCAAGCGCGAAACTGATCTGAAAATGCCATCATGCGTGAGGCCAGAATGGCTCTAGGGTCCCTCACCAGGTGAATGATTTTAAGGTCTAGGCGTGGATCTTCAACTAAAGTTCGCAGGTCCCCCACCTCAGGGATCCGAACAGTCTTTATGGCTATGTGACCTCTCGATAGACACGATGTTGAAGCTAAGGTGAGGTTCAGTGCCCCACACTTTTTGGTACACCATGTTTCTTCAGGTGGCTCAAGTACTTGTCCATCTGCTCCTTCCATGCACACCGGCGGAGAACAAAGAGCATGACTCGAGCTTCTGCGAAAGAAAAAATTAGTGACGTGGTCCTGGGGCTCAGGGCGGATGTAACTCTCTATAAAGTGAAGGTCGCAGTTGTACAAGTTGAGCAGGAGGTCTCTGTATGCGCCCAGGAGGGCCCGGCGGTCTAAGCCGCGACGCAGTCTACCACTGGAGTTTGTGAAGGCCTGCTGGACGTGGTAAAGAGGTTCAAACATGTAAAAGATCTCAGGGTGCTGATTGAGGAGCTGACCGGTGAAGGAGGAACCACTGCGCGTCGTGGCAAACAACAGGATGTGCTTCCGAGGTGCCTCCGTGGACGTCCAGCTCTCATCGCACAAAGGTCTCCAATTGGATTCTTTGAGGAAAAAATATTGAACATGTTAAAGTCCAAACAGGTGATGCTTGGTCCTCAAACTTTCTATCCTTTATGATTATGTTTGTGGATGAGGCAGATGGCCATCCCCTTGTGTGTTTCTGTTAAAAATTCCCTTCTACTAGAGCAGGGGTGTCCAAACTTTTTCCACTGAGGGCCGCACACGGAAAAATTAAAGCATGCGGGGGCCATTTTGATAGTTTTCATTTTCAAATCATAACAAAATATATGGATTTTGTTTTTTTTTCCCCTTTAGGGCTCCTGGGGACCATAAAGGGTCTATCTAAGTAATTAAAATGTTAAAAACAAGCCAAATAATTTTTTAATTTTTTTTATTAAAGCTTACGGTAAATCTCTACAGTATATCAACTTCAGGTTGATATAAAATTTAAAAAACCAAAAAGGTTGTATGCCTTTACTGTCAAGACAACTTTGTTTTTTATAATAAAACTGAAATATACAGTATTTCCCCCACTGCCCAAAACATTCAGAAAGCAATGTTTGATGTGAAGTAATTAGAGCCTTAAAAACATCAATAATGCAGGACACCATTGATATTAATTAATTGTTATTTTTGAGTAATCACAGTGAAAAGATAAATAAAATCCCATTAAATATATTTAGGATACAAAAGGTGCCCCACTCAAAGTGATACATTTGTATTAGTATTTTTTTACTTTCAACACTTAAGTTACGAGATCAACTTCAGATATATCTGTCGATTTTACGTTTAAACTATTATTTTGTTTGTTTTATGCTCTTTTGTCAAAGAAAACGATTATATTTTTGTATGGCAACCACACAATATATGCAATATTTTCCACATAAAACATTTTAAAGTGAAATATTTTAAATAATTGGAGCCTTGAATAGGTCAATAATTCATTATAACATTGATTCTTTTTTTTTTAAGCAATGGCCAAAAAAGACAAATAAATATAGACAAAAGAAAAAAAACAGCCTGCATGGCAGCTTTGTGTCAACATTGCAACTTTTTCTAGTTAGATTTCACCTCATTCCACTTTTTGTAATGTTTATTTTTGCAATAGCATTTTCAGAATGTGTGGCGGGCCGGTAAACAATTAGCTGTGGGCCGCAAATGGCCCCCGGGCCGCACTTTGGACACCCCTGTACTAGAGGAAGTTTTTCTTTGCCTCTTTTGCCAAAGTGCTTGTTTACAGTATGTGAGGTTCAGTAGTTTCTTTCATATATGAATTATGCGTTGAAATAACAATTGCAGTGAATTAGCACTATCTACAGCAAAGTCTGGGGACACTTGCTCATGCTATTAATTATAATGTGTGTCCAAACTTTAGATTGATATGCTAGATTAGATTTTATTTAATTACATTTTCCCTGGCTAATAAAAATCTGAAGGGCAGTTTATAACATCAAACCAATCTCGGCCGAATATCCACTTTCCTTACACTAAGTACACGGTCACAACAGTCTAAAAAGGAAAGCTCATTCCCTGACAATCTTTTCCAGCTCTCTTAAACATTATTCCTAGGCCAGCTGTGATAGACCCCTAGTCTTCCCTTTGATGGAAGAGAATAACTCACCAGGGAGACCACTTGGAGGTATGTAAGTAAGTAAAATCGAGAATGGAGAGCTCTCTAGTCACCATACAGTGTTCTCATTACAGCAAACACCCCTAGAACCATGCCCTGTGATTTAAAGATTGTGGTATCTTCTGGAGTCTGCTGAAAATAGATTCCACCAACGCCACAAACAGGATACCAAAAGGAACACTGCTGAATAACGTCTCCCCAGTCCATAAAACACACCTGGGGCCGTACTTATCAAGCTTCTTAGAATTACTCCTAAGAAGTCTGCTAAGAGTTGACTTAAGAGTAAATAAATTCTTCGCTGTAAGCTGCACTTAAAAGTTAGTTATCAAGCGTCTTACTCACACTTTCAGCGAAGTGTAGGACTGAATCTTAAGTGTCACACTCAGAGCTGAATTACGACATTACTATGTGCCGTAAACGGAATTTTAGGTGACGTCATTTCTGTGTCCATAGAAATGACCAATCACGGAAGGGAATCCGTTGTCTAAGAATAAAGAAATATCTTGGAAATATTTAAGTGGACAATGGGAGTGTATATTTTGACAATAAACTACAAAATAATACAAAACAAACTAGTCCCCGCCGGCACTCACGCTACCGCTCCCTCTCTTCTATCGCCCACACACTCACTGACGTCACTCACCTCACGGCCACACACATACGCTACTGTCATAACATTTTCTTTCCAATTCATTAATTAGGCAACTAATTTGAAACTGGTGTGGGTGGCTCTATGTATACTAGCCCACTGCAGACACATGCAGAAATCAACAAGGAATCGAAAAGTATTAAATCTGTGACAAAAATAATATCCGCTCTGTCTAAACGATACCGTTTGATCAGCTGCTCGTCATCAAAAAAAACAACAACATTGTTCCGTTCCCTGAACGTTCGCGCACGTCTCTCTCGCCTCAGTGCCATCCCCTGCTGGCAACTCCTAACCACTTAAGACACCTCTGAAGGTCTCTTAAATATTGTGGAGAGTAGGAGTGATTCTTAGACTTAAGAACGTTGATAAAAAGCTTTTATTCTTAAGTTTGAGAGTAGGACTACATTTCGCAAATTCTCAGGACTTAAGTGTAAAATGGCACTCTAAGAAGCTTGATAAGTACGGCCCCTGGTCTTTATGGTTTGGTAAACTCCAATGCTTTCTCAAGCTCCCTGTAGAGGGTAAAGAAGTTATACATTACATTAAGTGCATACCTATATAAGATTAGACAACCACAATCCTTCCCAGTATGTGCAAATACTGTGGTTAAGGTTAAGGAGTGTTTTTTTGAAAAGAGAAACCACAGCCCATATCTGATAATCTACTGGTGAAGGTTTGATAGGATCTACTGAATGGACTTTATTAGCAGCATTACCAGCATTAAAACTTGTTCAGTACAAACCCAAAACTAATGAAGTTGGCACGTTGTGTAAATCGGAAATAAAAACAGAATACAATGATTTGCAAATCCTTTTCAGCCTATATTTAATTGAATAGACTGCAAAGACCAGATACTTGATGTTCGAACTGGTAAACTTTTGTTATTTTTTGCAAATATTAGCTCATTTAGAATTTGATGCCTGCAACATGTTTCAAAAAAGCTGGCACAAGTGGCAAAAAAGACTGAGAAAGTTGAGGAATGCTCATCAAACACTTATTTGAAACATCCCACAGGTGAACAGGCTAATTGGGAACAGGCGGGTACCATGATTGGGTATAAAAGCAGCTTCCATGAAATGATCAGTAATTCACAAACAAGGATGGGGCGAGGGTCACCACTTTGTGAACATATTTGTGAGCAAATTATCGAACAATTTAAGAACAAAAATTGCAAGGAATTTTGTAAGTGCCAACTTTTTTGCCTTGTGTTGCTGCCATTAAATTCTAAGTTAATGATTATTAGCAAAAATAAATTACCTTTCTCAGTTCGAACAAAAATAAATATCTTGTCTTTGCAGTCCATTCAATTGGATATAAGTTGAAAAGGATTTGCGAATCATTGTATTCTGTTTTTATTTACGATTTACACAACGTGCCAACTTCACTGGTTTTGTACATAATAATATTCTTCTCAAGTTATAATGGAGGATTAGCTTTTTTAAGTGAGCATATCTTAAAGATGTGTCAATATAAAATTGTTTTCCTTATGTGCATACATTTAACTTGTTGATTGAGGTGATTCCACAGCAATTAGTTTGCACTGTAATAATAAAAACGAGTACAAGTTCATCATGTCATTCCGGAATGTGAACGGCACAACGAGGCATTAAAGTACGAGTCTTTCAGAGAAGGCTTGTCTTCTTTTTACAATGACAAATCTCTATATATAGCGCAACATGTAATTACTACTGATGAGGAGTTGATTGCAAACGGGGGTGTTACTTTGAAACACGGGCGCTCCGTGCCAGCCGGTAACAACCACAGTATAATAGAGGATTAATGAAGATAAATTGCTGGATGATTGTAAAACCCTTCACGTATTTCGAATTTCTCTCTCCACACCTTTACTTGGGAATTCCTCTGGTTTATGATTTTCCTACGTCTCGGTGTGGTTCTATTGTGGTTCTACCAGTGCCATCACGGAGTGTTCTTTCTTTTATACCAGGACTGGACAATCATTTTGTCTTGGGGGCCACATTGAGAGAGAAAAAAAGGCTCTGTTTGCGATATATATATATATATATATATATATATATATATATATATATATATATATATATATATATATATATATATATATATATATATATATATATATATATATATATATATATATATATATATATATATATATATATATATATATATATATTTCCCATATATATATATATATATATATATATATATATATATATATATATATATATATATATATATATATATATATATATATATATATATATATATTTCCCCCCCTGGCTTGTAGGGATGAAAGAGCCTCTGTGTTTTTTCCTGACCTAACATATATATATATATATATATATATATATATATATATATATATATATATATATATATATATATATATATATATATATATATATATATATATATATATATATATATATATATATATATATATATATATATATATATATATATGTTATATATATATATATATATATATATATATATATATATATGTTATATATATATATATATATATATATATATATATATATATATATATATATATGTTATATATATATATATATATATATATATATATATATATATATACATATATATATATATATATATATATATATATATATATATATATATATATATATATATATATATAAACACATATATATGTATATGTGTGTGAAATATATATATATATATATATATATATATATATATATATATATATATATATATATATATATATATATATATATATATATATATATATATATATATATATATATATATATATATATATATATATATATATATATATATATATATATATATATATATATATATATCAATCAATCAATCAGCTTTATTTGTCCATTCTTACATGTACAAGACACATAAGAACTGAAATTACATTTTCGGCACAATCCCGCTAAGAGCAGACATACGTTACAGGGAGACAAGACGGGACCGCCAACGGATCAGCCTCACTTAGGCGCTCCTTAAAAAGGTGGGAAAAAGGTGACATTAGGGAAGGGGGGAAGTAAAAAAAAATATCAGTCTGAGGCTGGACCCTCAGGAATGGTCCAGACTGAGTCCGAGGAAAAAAACCTCACATAGCATGGCACACATAAACATGGTACTTGTAATCACAACAACTCGCAACAGAGTCATCCAACAGGGCTTTGGAGGCCGGCAGCTGCTGTTGAGCGCTGCTCAGCCCCCACAACCCCGGAGGAATTAAGCAGTGGTGAAGGCGTTGATTTGGGGAGGGGTGTGTGCGTGCATGTATGCCCAATTAACTTGGGTGAGATGTTGGAATTGTCTTTATGGGCCGAGGCCGGCCCCAAGAGTTCAAGAGTTCAAGAGTCCGACCCAGGTGCTTTTGAAAAAAAGGGAAAGGTCAAAAGCGTCCATCTTTGAGGAGTCCTCAGGGGAGTGTTTTCAAACAGCCTGTTCCTCAAGGCCATTCGAGGGAGTCAAATCGTAGATTAAGATGTTGTTTTTTCTTCGAGCAGTCAAAACAATGACATTCCTGCTCTGTATGCTGGCTCTGACAATTCCAATTTATTCTTTCTATAACTTCATCAAGATGGAATCTACCTTGCGATTCAAATCAGCAATCGCTCCAGTCTGTGATCCCACAGCACGACCCAATCCTTCCATTGCGTTGAACAGCCTGTTGGCCCCTTGAGTGGCTGCCATCGTCTTCCGAATTTGACGATACACCAGAGCAATGCCCAGCCCAATCAGCAAATGCCCTGCGATCACAGCTCCAAATAGGTAGATGTCTTCCACGTCCTCGATGGAAAGGACTGAGAGGCACATGATTCTCCAAGTATTCCAGGAATCTCTCACGTACCCCGCAGCAATGGTTCCATCAGGGCAGCCAGGCTCCCCCGAACCTCTTTTCCTTGTCGAAAAGACTGTGTCAATTGCGTCGAGAGTCCAGTTGATCAAATTCATTTTGATGTTTAGATTTGAGGACAGCTCAAGAAAAGAGGCTTCAAAATAGTTCAGACAAGACAAAAACAAAGAGAGCAAGCAGGGAAGGAGGGAGCGGAGAAAAATGCGACCGCCCTCACCAGAGGCAAGACAGAATACACACATATATATGTATATGTGTGTGAATGTTGTCTGTCTATCTGTGTTGGCCCTGCAATGAGGTGGCGACTTGTCCAGAGTGTACACCGCCTTCCGCCCAAATGCAGCTGAGATAGGCTCCAGCAACTCCCATGACCCCGAAAGGTACAAGCGGTAGAAAACGGAGGGATGAAAATATATATATATATATATATATATATATATGTACAAACCCTGTTTCCATATGAGTTGGGAAATTGTGCTAGATGTAAATATAAACGATTTGCAAATCCTTTTCAACCCTTATTCAATTGAATGCACTACAAAGACAAGACATTTGATGTTCAAACTCATAAACTTTATTTTTTTTTGCAAATAATAATTAACTTTCATGGCTGCAACACGTGCCAAAGTAGTTGGGAAAGGGCATGTTCACCACTGTGTTACATGGCCTTTCCTGTTAACAACACTCAGTAAACGTTTGGGAACTGAGGAGACACATTTTTTAAACTTCTCAGGTGGAATTCTTTCCCATTCTTGCTTGATGTACAGCTTAAGTTGTTCAACAGTCCGGGGTCTCCGTTGTGGTATTTTAGGCTTCATAATGCGCCACACATTTTCAATGGGAGACAGGTCTGGACTACAGGCAGGCCAGTCTAGTACCCGCACTCTTTTACTATGAAGCCACGTTGATGTAACACGTGGCTTGGCATTGTCTTGCTGAAATAAGCAGGGGCGTCCATGGTAACGTTGCTTGGATGGCAACATATGTTGCTCCAAAACCTGTATGTGCCTTTCAGCATTAATGGCGCCTTCAAAGATGTGTAAGTTACCCATGTCTTGGGCACTAATACACCCCATACCATCACAGATGATGGCTTTTCAACTTTGCGCCTATAACAATGGTTCTTTTCCTTTTTGGTCCGGACGACACGACGTCCACAGTTTTCAAAAACAATTTGAAATGTGTACTCGTCAGACCACAGAACACTTTTCCACTTTGTATCAGTCCATCTTAGATGAGCTCAGGCCCAGCGAAGCCGACAGCGTTTCTGGGTGTTGTTGATAAACGGTTTTCGCCTTGCATAGGAGAGTTTTAACTTGCACTTGATGTAGCGACCAACTGTAGTTACTGACAGTGGGTTTCTGAAGTGTTCCTGAGCCCATGTGGTGATATCCTTTACACACTGATGTCGCTTGTTGATGCAGTACAGCCTGAGGGATCGAAGGTCACAGGCTTAGCTGCTTACGTACAGTGATTTCTCCAGATTCTCTGAACCCTTTGATGATATTACGGACCGTAGATGGTGAAATCCCTAAATTCCTTGCAATAGCTGGTTGAGAAAGGTTTTTCTTAAACTGTTCAACAATTTGCTCACGCATTTGTTGACAAAGTGGTGACCCTCGCCCCATCCTTGTTTGTGAATGACTGAGCATTTCATGGAATCTACTTTTATACCCAATCATGGCACCCACCTGTTCCCAATTTGCCTGTTCACCTGTGGGATGTTCCAAATAAGTGTTTGATGAGCATTCCTCAACTTTATCAGTATTTATTGCCACCTTTCCCAACTTCTTTGTCACGTGTTGCTGGCATCAAATTCTAAAGTTAATGATTATTTGCAAAAAAAAAAAAAAGTTTATCAGTTAGAACATCAAATATGTTGTCTTTGTAGCATATTCAACTGAATATGGGTTGAAAATGATTTGCAAATCATTGTATTCCATTTATATTTACATCTAACACAATTTCCCAACTCATATGGAAACGGGGTTTGTATATGTATATATATATATATATATATATATATATATATATATATATATATATATATATATATATATATATATATATATATATATATATATATATATATATATATATATATATATATATATATATATATATATATATATGTATGTATATATATATATATATATATATATATATATATATATATATATGTATATATATATATACATATATATATATGTACATATATATATATGTATATATATATATATATGTATATATATATATATATATATATATATATATATATATATATATATATATATATATATACACATATATATACACATATGTATGTATATATATATATATATATATATATATATATATATATATATGTACATATACATATATATACACATATGTATATATATATATATATATATATATATATATATATATATATATATATATATATATATATATATATATATATATACATACACATATATATATAAATATATATGTATATACATATATATGTATATGTATATATATACAGTTTACATATATGTAAAAATCTGCTGTACAGTATGTGTGCTAGGATCCCTTTTTTCAGGAACACTATACAAAAACTCACAATAATGCCTGATAGAATGTTAAAAACGTTATAACAAACCACCTCAAAAAAAAACAAATGTGCACAAAAATAAAGAATGTGGAATATACAATATTAACTATGAACGATATACCACTGAATATTAACATATGAACGTCGCTCCTCTTTTACGTCTCCAACCACCTCCTCGATCGACATATTTTACAATCAAGCAAAACGCAACAATAATGCAACAAAAACCTGCAATCTGGTATAATATTACTTTTCGGTAGAACTTTGTTATAAAAATCTGCTTTTGGATCTATCCCTTACACCTGCGTTTCAGACTGGCTGCTCTGGATACAAACCCGGAACCAGTGAAATATTGAAGATTTACGGTAATTTGAAAACAGCACTGCACATCATAATGGCTCCAGTTTCGATGTTAAAGGTCTCAGGAAATTACTTTGAAACGTCCTGTTTTATATTGTTTTACATCAATGACTGTAACACATGTTTGTCAAATTAATGTTTCGCCCTGACCTTTTCACTGCATTGTTGATCTTAAATGTTGGGTTATGTGCGCACCGGTTGTAATACCTCTGTGATGTTTGCTCTGACATTGATAGACACCCTGACACGGTCCAGACCGTGAGTCCCTCAGCGTGCGGATGGCTGTGTACTGGACTCCCAGTGAGGCGCACACCAGCAGCAACACCGTCTTCCAGGAGCACTCCATCCCGTTCCTCCACCTTCGGGCTCTACATCCTTCACATTGATGAGACACGCATACATGTTAGATTCCATTTTGATTGATTTTGCTTTGTTTCAGGGGCCATGCTTAGGGGCACTTATGAGGTACTGGGCATCTTTAATGGCTTTCTCCATTTGAAATATCACTATCCATCTTTTGTATTACATTTATATTAGGGATGTCAAATCTAAAAATCATTGGAAATCGTCGGGAGTCAGGTTTACAAATGTACATATGCACAGCCACAGTAGTATGACATTTCTAAAAATATAACTGGGAGTTTAAGACACCAAACTACTGAAAGGTCCTAATACACACTGGGCCTTATCTACTAAAGGTTTGCATGTGCTAAAACACGTGCAAACTTGATAGCACATGCAGAGATGATCTTCTAAGCTCTTGCAGAGAAGATGCGTGTCTGAAAAGGGCCATAATATGATTTTTTTTTACATTTAAAACACTTCCTTGTGTTCTACATAACATGTAATGGTGGTTCTTTGGTCAAAATTTTGTATAGATTATGTTTTACAGACCTATCTTCAAGACATGTTTTGGCTCCCTTGAAATTGTGTTGTTTTAGGAGGCGTAGTTGTTAGATGCAAATGAACCCTTCCTCACCACGCTCCTTCATGCGGAGTAACCCTTTGTCTCCACCCCTGCAACCATGTTTGTAGTTTTTGGTTTTCTTGCTTTTATTTATCGGACCTTATGGACATCGGCAACTGTCCCCTAAAAGACTCTGCAATTTAGCCTCCAACAAATATCAGGAGTTAGAAACATTCTGGTCACAGATGCTCTTTTCGGGCCGTTTGTTCAACAACTGAATGGAATGCTAACATGGATGATTCCGACTATTTTGGGCTGATAGTGGTCAAATCCACAGCGATCGTTCTGCCACTCAATACTGCAAATGGTAACGAGGGGACATTCCACTTCAACGTCTGTCGTTGGCATTGACAGTAGGATTGCTCATTTGCATCTCAACAATTGTTTTTCTCGGTGCGATAAGGCAAAACCATCCTTGCCCAGGCACGCCCTCCTGGTGTTGGAGTATAAATATTTGGGGTTTTGGAACCAGCCGGTAGACTAGATCTGACCAATCTATGCCTATTAACATGAACTTATGAAGCCTACTTGGATAAGAGGCGAAATGTCTTCTAAGGCTGTATCTACACTAAGCCGGAGAACCCCTTAAACGAATAATTATTTAGCCTAAGCCCCGTTTCAGCCACACTAAACTATCGTTTAAGGTCCCCCTCCTCGGACAATTTTTTACACGGGTAAGTGCGCTGTGTATGTCTTGGATCTCCGGCTCTTAGCTTTGTATGGACTCATTGATCGTTTACAAACTGAGTTCGGAGAGGAAGTGACGCCAGAAAGACTGCGCCCCACACAGGAAGTGACGTCAGAAAGAACGCGCCACAGCCAGCTTCATAATAAAGCGGTTTCGTAACTCGGAGCTAACCACTGGAAATATGGAGGCGAGTCATCCAGATATGCCCGTGTTTCTCCTTCCGTCTGTACAGACGCTTGTGGAAATCACACATGAATACCTTAAGAGAAAGTGATTGCAGCTATTTGGGATACAACACTTTGATTGATTGATTGAGACTTTTATTAGTAGATTGCACAGTACAGTACATATTCCGTACAATTGACCACTAAATGGTAACACCCGAATACGTTTTTCAACTTGTTTAAGTCGGGGTCCACGTTAATCAATTCATGGTAACTTCTCAGACGACAAGAGAACTTTCGAATGTCGAGGTCAGCTGTGATTCTACTTACCAAAAAACTTTGTCCATTTGTCGAAGGAGAGTCAACAAGAATACGGGCTCCCGTGGATGTGATAAAAAATGTAGCGTGTGCTTTGTATTACCTGACTGTCGAGGGAAGACTACGGAAAACAGTGAATGCTTTTGGACTGGCAAAGCAGACTGTATCAGTTATTGTCCGCCATGTATGTCGCGGACTCAACGTCTAGGTCCAGAGTATATAAAGTCACCAAAAATGAATGGACAATTTTGATTGATTGATTGAAACTTTTATTAGTAGATTGCACAGTACAGTACATATTCCGTACAATTGACCACTAAATGGTAACACCCGAATAAGTTTTTCAAGTTGTTTAAGTCGGGAACCACGACAATGAAAGGTGAAGGCAAAAGAGTGAGGAGTGTCCTGACCAGATATCTACATACCTAGATTGATTGATGTAAAATGTTCTTTATCACATTGTTTACTTTCACATGTCTGTCAGAATAATTTTATATAAGTTATCACACAACTTGTTTTGCCATGAGTTCAGGCTGCCCTGCGAGAAGAAAAAAGCTGTCTTTGATCTTATCAAGCAAAAGGCCTGCCGCTTGTAAAACTCCACTGTGTGCGATGGGATGCGACGTGGGGGTGTCGGTTTCTTTGATCTATTGGACAGCCACCTTTTCTTTGAACTGTTTATGACCGAGTGCGGCAGCAGTTTATGATCCCCCTCTCCTAAGAAACAGCTGCAGCTATATAATCAGAAAAGGCCCAAATAAAGGAGGAGGCGTGGAACCCTTTCGTCAGCGCATGGGACGACACTGTACGAGGGTACAGGTCGACGCGCTCTCCTCATGAGCTAAATTGAATCCTGTCTCTGTTTGATTCCTTGCCTCTTGTCTTGTCTAATAGATGTCATCGATGTTTGAACCTGACAATGTCCATTAAAGATTTTATTAATTTATGATGGCTCAGGTCTGATTCACTACAATAGGGCCCCAAAGCACACTGGATTCCAGTTATTTGAAATACCACAACCCTGGATATTGTTCAAATAAATCTAATTTAATTTAAGAACTTGCACACAAAGCAACACTGGAGGTGACTGTGTCGTGCGCATTTTCCGCGCATGCATACAAGGTCGCGTTGCGCCGGCGGACAGAGGGGGGGAGGGGGTTTGATTGATTGATTGAGACTTTTATTAGTAGGTTGCACAGTGAAGTACATATTCCGTACAATTGACCACTAAATGGTAACACCCGAATAAGTTTTTCAACTTGTTTAAGTCGGGGTCCACTTGAACGACTATTGTGTGTGTGTGTGGGCAAGGATAAGGTAAGGTGGGATTTACCCTGGATAACCTTAGCCGGCTTAGTGTAGAAGGGGCCTATGACTATGAGCATGAATTTATGAAGCCTACTTGGATAAGAGTCGAAATGTCTTCTTAGACAAACCAAACAGTCCAGTTGCGATCGATTGAATGCTCTGAGATTACAATGACCTGGATGAATGAGAACGTTCATGGACACCAGCCATCTGTTTTGAGGGACTTTCAGCACAACACAACATCCCTAGTGAGACCACTGTGGTTTGTTGTCAGAACAAGGACATGATGCGGGCGGACGAGAGAGAGGAAGAAGAAGTCAGTCTCCAGATATGGTACCATATTTTAAGGCTATATTTCTATCATGTCTGTATCTTTCCAATGCTAGATCCTGGATGAATACATGTGTATCGTGACAATAAAAGGCTTTTGTATTCTATATCATGTTAACAACTCCACTGCACTGCTGCTTCGACCCCTTGTAAACAATAGGCTCAAGGCTACAGCATACGGTACGCTATGAGCTACTTCGCTAACATAATGCGCACTGCAACCCCTCCTACATAAATTAAAAAATGTCAGACTCATGCAAAGATGTATAGTTACATTTCTACCATTTATTGATAATCCGCTGATGCCACAGAGGTTTGGCATAGGTATGTAGGAAGGCAAGATTATTTTTATAAATATCTCCCCAATGCCTCCATGGTTTGATTTCAAATTTTCGGGACGTATGCAGATCTCAAATACACATAAGCAGGTATCAATAGGTAAGAAAAGTTTGTTTTGTATAATAGCAACCCTTTAATTTAGAAAAAGTGCAATACATTTAGCAGTTTTGTCTTTATGAATATGCAGAATATATGGTGAATACTAGAACACCCACAATACTGGAAGGAGAAAATGTAAATATAATAATTTAGCACGCGCGCTGTGATTTATCAAGATTTTAACTGTACTGCGGGGGATATTTTGCGAACCATGCGTGCAGTTGTGCAGAAATGGCTGTGAGAAAGGAGGCGATCGCGCTGCAGATCCATCCTATGTATGTTTGTCAACATATAAGGACTGTCAAAAATAAAAATATTACACATATTTTCTATTCAGCATTATCATTCTATATTTTTTTAGCTGATGGATGACCTAAGGGGCTGATTAAAACAAATCCAATAGATGCGTTTTGGTGTCTGCTGGAGGTTTTTTTAAAGGTGTTTGCCATGCATCCATCCATCCATTTTCTACCGCATGTCCCTCGAGGCCAATCTCTTTTAAAAAACTTCACAAAACATTTCTGGTTGCTGCTGAGTACCCCTTTCAGAGTAACCTCCTTATGCCCCTGTCTTCTAACATCCTGTTAGTTTTCTACTGTATTTCCCACAATGCCTCCATGGTTTGATTTAAAATTTTCCAGACTTATGCAGATCTCAAATACACTAAAGCAGGTATCAATAGGTAAGAAAAGTTGGTTTTGTACAACAACAACCCTTTAATTTATAAAATTGCATGTTCCACTCTATACCTCATCGAATCCTACTGGGTGTTTGTTTTTGAGGTGCAATGTCTTATTCAGTCTGGTGTGTCCTAATATAATGCGTGATAAGATTTCTTCCTCTTTTGTGCTCCCCGATCCTACTGTGTTCTGTATTGCATGTAAGTGTCTTCTTGTTGTACTCAGTGTAACTCTGTAAAGTCCCTTCTTTATAATCATATGTATGTCACATAGTATCAAGAATCAAATGCATTAAACATTCATATTTGCATCAATGTCATACTGAAATATACATCATGTTATCATCATTGGAATCACTTTCCCAAATATGACCAAATATACACAGTTCGACTTTGAAATAATCTTGGCATTAATTCTAATGATTTCGCAAAATGGATTTCCAGGCTGATCTAGGAGTATAATAAACAAATAAGATTGGTGAGTCTATATCATCATGGGAATTAGATTAATACTATTATTCTTATTAAAGGACAGAATGTCATCAACATGATTTTTAAAGCAATTGATTTAAGGTCAAACTAAGTCTAGATCATAAAAGCGTTGATTTTTGAGAAACGTGGCTTACCCACAAGGACGGAGCAACCATTCTTAATCACTTGTATCATACAGTGAGTAGCTTTAAGGCTTTGAATTATAGTGTAAGCAAGGATTTGTCTTCTGAAGGAAAACACAGTCCAAAACAACAGACACACATTTACATTGTTTTAGTTACGTTTCTTCTCTTGGGTAACTTTTCAACTAGTACTGTACTGAATGTCCACATATGCAACTTCTCAATGTCGGTCTGAGTGCCAAAGCGAGTGTGTTTTTCATGATAATTACAGTAAATATATAAAATATACAACCATCCATTTGTCCCTATGCATGAAAGTGATGGTAGATAATCACGTAAGAGGCCTGACTATCCATCACTCAAAGTGGCTGTGCACAAACGGGGTTAAAACATACGGGTAAATGCATCATGTCACTGATGTTATTGCACTCTCTCTGTTTATCCAGTGTAATCCTTGCTCATGAAGGCTGCCTGTGTCCCCGTGAAGAATAATATCTGCAGGAATGGGTGCATGGCACTGAGCTGAGATCCGCTTTTGATGTTCCATTAATCACAAACAAAACCAAACCAAAGACGTAAAAATATTTTGTCACATCATGAGCAATTTCTGTTTGATCACCATAAAAACAACCCAACAATTACACAATGAGTTTCCTATGTGTTGCTCTAAATAAAATAAAAACATTTTGTTATGATAGGTTTTTCTGTGTCGCTTGAGCTAGCAAGGATAATATGTTTTAAAAATGACAGCATCAATGGCATTGTTATATGTCTGATGTGCTATTTTTGAATTTGCATTTCTCTGAGCCATTACACGAGTTCACAACTGAAAGGTTTAAAGCCGCTGAAAGTCACGGTTAGGTGGCTGCCCAGAGGGCGCCACACGTACGAATGGGCCACACGCAACTCAACCCGCTCTCTGGTTTGACCACACGCAGGCAGGAAAAGGATGTCAGCAGTGTTTGAAAACGAGTATTTTTTTAAATATTTTTTTTTCATTTATTAGATTTTTTATTATATTTTGTAATTCATTTTTTCCCCCCCAATTTGTAATATTTTTTCATTTTATTATTTGTAAATGTTCTTTTTTTTTTTTTTAAATCTATTTAAGGTTTTTTTGTTGTTGTTGACATTTTCCCATTTTTTAATGAATTATTTTAATTGTATTTATTTAGTTGTTATTTATTTAATTTTAACATACATACTAATATATAATATATATATATATATATAATATTTCGTTTTTAAATATATATATGTATGTAAATATATTATTATGTTTCATATAAATATATATAATTATTTATATACATATATATACTGTATATATATATATATATATATATATATATATATATATATATATATATATATATATATATATATATATATATATATATATATATATATATAATATATATATAAAATAATAATTTAAAAAAATTAGAAAATGTTAATACATTTTTTAAATTAAAATAAATAAGTAAAAAATTAATAAGAACATTTACAAATAATAAAATGAAAAAATATTACAAATTGAAAAAAAAAAAAGGAATTACATTTGGACTTAGACTCAGACAAACTTTAATGATCCACAAGGGAAATTGTTCAACACAGTAGCTCAGTTACAATGATGGAAAGTGTAAGGATGGAAAGGACAATGCAGGTATAAATAGACTAATATAGCGATAAAAAAATCTAACATATATACAAATATATACATAATATGTGTACAGAATAATATATATACAGATATATTATATTATGTCTATAACATATATACAATATATACCAATGACCATGTATTTATTGGATGTATGTATGATTTCACCAACCGGTCCAACATTGATCTATCTTCTTTTAAACTATTCTTGTAACAAAGCATAACACAGTGGATGGAAGATCAGCATATACCTGTAGTTCATCGACTTATCTAAGACTTAGTTTTTCTTTTTAAATGTCAAAAATGTGCTGGTTTGTAGGGGCCAAGCCCCGATTAAATGAATTTCGATGGGAGACGTTGATTTAGAATATATAGAGTTTTGAGTCAGCTTGGTCACAAAACCAATTCAACTAGTAAATTGAAGTACTACTGTACAAGGTGTAATCCACATTAATGTCACAGCCAAATTACTGCTCTGTATTAAATATAAAACACATATTGTTAAAAAAAATAGCACAATCTATGACTTAAACAAATAATGTATGTGCTGTATCAGTTAGAATAGGCAGCCATTGTCTTTATCTTCTTTTCTTTTCTAGTCTTGAGAGAGGCTACAAGCCCCCCACACCCTGCTGCCCGCTGGAGAAGGCAAGACAGATGCTTCGCCAGATTACAGCGATTTGATTTGCAAGTATTCTCCTTTTTGCTTTGCTCCAACACCGGAACTGCACATTGTCAACAGCCCTTTTGTAGTCCTCGCTATAACATGCGTCCCACGCTCAAGTGTTTGTAAGGGGTCATAAAAGCCAAAAAAATGTGCATCTTCCAGAAAGGGAGCCGTAAATGAAACACAGGTGCTACTGCAGAGATAACATAGCGACAAACATGTTGGACACATAACGGCATTGGTGCACGCTCAGTAGAAAATAAGGCTACAAATGAGGTCAGAGGTAGATGATGAGGGTGGGACCGAGGGATTTAGGATGCAAGTGATGAAGGAGCGTGAGAGTGCTTGTGATTTGTTCATTATTGCGTACTCAATATGATCTGTAATGCTCAAAGCCCGGCTGTTTATAGGTAATCAATGATGATCTTCTTTTTTATACCTATACGTCACACAAACATATTCATATTGAATGGCATCAATACAGCCTAACCTATACAGTGATGCTCCAAACACGTAAATGATCCAAAAGGGAATAACAACATAAAACTAATTTATCGGGAAAATGCTGCGAAATAAAGAAACTGTAATCACATAAAGGCTGCAAGATGAATAACAAATGCCAAAACACCTCCATGAGCAAATTGGTACTGCCAACCAGTATTGAAAATAAATTCCCAAAATATTTTAAAGAAGTTTTATTAAAAAAATAAATAAATAAAATTAATAGACACACAAAATACTTTCATTGGCAGAACAAGTATTAAATATTGGGTAACAATTTGGTATGGGGAACATATTCACTATTAATTAGTTGCTTATTGACATGCAAATTAGTAAGATATTGACTCTTAATTAGTCATTATTAAGTACTTATCAATGCTTTACTCTGCATGGCCTTATTATACACCCTAACCCTAACCCTAACCCTGTAACCCTGTAACCCTAACCCTAACCCTCTAACCCTAACCCTATCCCTACCCCTAACCCTAACCCTAATTCTAACCCTAACCAAATAACTCTGAATTAAGTCTTTGTTACTTAGAATATGTTCCCCATACTAAAGTGTTACCAAATATTGTTCTGGCTTCTTCAGTCTTATTTTTTGTTATTTGAGGGGTACATTTTTTTTTTTTATCTCATTCTGTTTTAATTTGTAAAGGTTAAGTGTTTCTTAATGACAAAGGTTAACGTGACATTTACTTCCTGTTGTAGACACGTCTGTCTATGAATCTTCATATTTACACCTTTGTGCTAAGAGAGCACAGCCTGTAGGTTCAATGTGCACAACTGAATAGCTTGGTCACTCAGACAGCAATTGGTTTATAGAAGTTTGGATCGGCGCATGTCGTCTTTTAATGGGGAAATACGTTAATGTGTCTTGTATTCATGTTAACATTTGAGATAGCTAGCGATTACCGGATTTTCCGGACCATAGGGTGCACCGGATTATAAGGCGCGCTGCCGATGAATGGTCTATTTTCGATCTTTTTTCATATAAAGCGTACCGGATTATAGGGCACATTAAAGTACTTAAATTTTTTTTTTTTTTTTCTAAAGTGCAAACAATTCTTTGTGGTCTACATAACATGTAATGGTGGTTCTTTGGTCAAAATGTTGCATGGATTATGTTTTACAGATCATCTTCAAGCCGCTTTCTGACAGTCGCTTCCGGATGCGCCGTTTTGTGTGTGGTCTTATTTACGTGGCTCACCTTCGGCAGCGTCTTCTCCCCGTCATCTTTGTTGTAGCGGTGTAGCGTGCAAGGACGGGAGTGGAAGAAGTGTCAAAAGATGGAGCTAACTGTTTTAATGACACTCAGACTTTACTTAAATCAATAACTTAGCAGCATCTCCTCATCCGGAAACATCAACACCGGAAATGTGTCCCGTGAAAAAACGTCTGACCGGAACTATCTAATAACTAAAGTTCCTTGGGTAAATAATGTAAACTCACTACACCGGTATGTTTTAGCCCTTTCATGGCGAGTTTACTGACAGATATAAGTAATAACTTTACACTACTTTTTATTAGAAATGGCAACAGCGGAGGGTGAATGTCCCATAACAAGAAGATAGAGAAAAAGAAGAATATTATCGACCATGGCGCAGACATGCACAATTTTTCAGGACTTATGCAGATCCCAAATACAGATCAGCAGGTACCAGAAGGTAAGAAAAGTTGCTTTTGCATAATATTGCGAAACAAAACGCCAGATAATATGTCTTACCTTAAACACACACCATAATGATACTCCTATGTTGAAGTACAGTACAATTCATCAAGCGGTGCGGCTTCATACCTTACCAAAGTCATACTGAAACATGTTGATAGATTTTTGAGCGCCGTAAGTAATGGTCTATATTTTCAATGGAACACATACAATGTTGGTGTTGTTTACTTGAGTCGTATTGCCATCATAGTGCAGTCTACACGTATCTCTTATGTTTGACTGCTATCTATCTGGTCACACCTATCATTACACCATGTACCAAATAAAATTGCTTCGAGGTCGGTAAGCAAAACCAGAATTATTCCGTACATTGGGCACACCGTGTTATAAGACGCACTGTCGAGTTTTGAGGAAAAAAAATGATTTTAAGGGCGCCTCGCAGTCCGGAAAATACGGTAGAACACTTGCTGCTTCTCCAGAAATGAGCAACATCACTATTAGTTCATCAAAGTGTATTATTCAAAGTTCATTAATCAATCAATCAATCAATCACGGTAATTAAACTCTAAATCTTAATCTGAATTGGACATTTTAAGCAATTATTAATACCAGTAATCCTTACATCCCTATCCTTAAAGACATAATGCCCAGAAGAAAGTTGGCTGACTTTTAGAGTGGAAGAATGAAAAGGTAAAATGTTGTCTTTGTTAAACGCTCGGTCCAATTGATCTCATTCTAATGCAAACATGCTTTACCGGTTTCTGTATATTTCAAAATATTATGGCCAAATATTGTTTTGGGGTTTGTTTGTGTTTTTTGGCGTTTCTAGCATATATTTCTTGCATATACTGTATTTTTTTACCCTGCAGTGTTTATGCTATTGCTGTGTTTTAAATGTTTAGCATTTTCCTGTTGAACATTTGTTTTATGGTGATTTTGGATCATTTCTGTGTTTGGAGCGTTTGGATTGGTTGCTACGCGTTTGCTACTGTCGGCCACGGCGAGGGATGGCTACCAAATTTGATACTTTTAGGCACCGAACTGAATTATGTCGGTACTACTGGGCCGGTATCAATTCACGCAAAGTCAAACGGTGCCTTATTTCGATACCTCTGTTGCTTGTGACGTTTTTTTCTGGTTGCAAACTAAACACTTGGCGAGGAAACAAGCGCTCAGAGCAAACTTAGCCAAACTGCCTCAAGGTAATTTCACCATTTTTTATGCCAACAAAGCAAGTATGCCTAATAGAAATTGCTCAAAATAAGGCTCCACTTTCCAAAAACTGCGCTTGCTTGACTGATTAACATTTGCAATTTTATAATGGCAATTTCAACATCTCCAAATTTGGTAATGAAAACTACAACTAAGTTGCATGTTCCAATCAAACAGCTGCGGTGTAAAACATACAATACTTACAGTATAAACACTTTGTAGGACTCAACGTAAGACTTGACCGACATTCAGCTTCATGGCAGGACTATTTCTTCATTAGGCAACACACACAGTCTATACACTACAGCCATCTAACAGCTTCAAATTGTAACTGCATTTTAAAGTCTACAATATAATATTTGCTAAAGAAACTTAGAAATGTAATAAAAAAAACAAGACATCACAATTATCATAATGAGCTCATTTTTAAATATAACATAAAAAAATGCATTTCATTATAAATGAATTAACATTTATTAACACACACAGAAATACAATGATTTGGCTGAGCAGCGGTATCGATTCCCAGGTAACTGGAATTGGTACCGTATCGGTTCCAGTGTGAAAGGTACCCTTCCTTAGCCATGCTTGAAAATATGATAATTATTAAGGACACATACGGTTGGTAGCACATACAAAAAAAAAAAAGAATCAAAGTGAGGCGCCAAAAAGGAAATTTGGAAAAATAGTCTTATTAACTTTTTGAAAAAGGGGGGCTGCCCATTTTTTTAAAATTGTGCCTATTGTTCACAATCATTATGAAAGACATTACATAATGACATTATTGTGGAGCTCGTGGAAGTTTATTCTGGATCATAAACCATGCCTCTCACCTGAGTAGATCAAATCCGACAAGTTGGTACACTTTGACAGCCAATTTAGACCCGGGAATTGCAAAAAATACACAAAAAGGTGCATGGGTCAACCCCCCTTTTCTTCAAAAGGATTATGAGTCATTCTTCATCTAAATTGGAATATATGAACATTCTATCAGTTGGTATTCCAGTAACAGCAGACCTTGCACAGTAAGTGATGTTTTATTGTTTGTTGGCTATCATGAAGTCTGCAGTGAGTAATAATCAGTGATGTTGTCGAAGGAAAAAGCGAACCTTGTGATGCGTCTTTGAAAAGAATGTGCCGCTTATGTTTAAAATGAGCTAAATACATAAATGATACATCTTATTATTACTACATTACATATATACTTACATCATGTACATAAAACCAATGGATGTTTATTTAAAGGCCTACTGAAACCCACTACTAGCGACCACGCAGTCTGATAGTTTATATATCAATGATGAAATCTTAACTTTGCAACACATGCCAATACGGCCGGGTTAACTTATAAAGTGCAATTTTAAATTTCCCGCGAAACTTTCGGTTGAAAACGTCTAGATATGATGACGTTTGCACGTGACATCAATGGTTGAAAAGGAAGTATTCGGACTCATTGTATCTCAATACAAACTGCTCTGTTTTCATCGCAAAATTCCACAGTATTCTGGACATCTGTGTTGGTGAATCTTTTGCAATTTGTTTAATGAACAATGGAGACTGCAAAGAAGAAAGCTGTAGGTGGGATCGGTGTATTAGCGGCCGGCGGCAGCAACACAACCAGGAGGACTTTGACTTGGATAGCAGACGCGCTATCCGACACTAGCCGCCGACCGCATCGATGATCGGGTGAAGTCCTTCGTCGCGCCGTCGATCGCTGGAACGCAGGTGAGCACGGGTGTTGATGAGCAGATGAGGGCTGGCGTAGGTGGAGCGCTAATGTTTTTATCATAGCTCTGACGAGGTCCTGTAGCTAAGTTAGCTTCAATGGCGTCGTTAGCAACAGCATTGCTAGGTTTCGACAGGCGGCACAGCATTAACCGTGTGGTTACAGGTCCAGTGTTTGGTTTGGTGTCTCCTGATAGTAGTATTGTTGATCTTCTGTCTATCCTTCCAGTCAGGGGCTTATTTCTTTTGTTTCTATCTGCATTTAAGCCATTGCTATCACGTTAGCTCCGTAGCTAAAGTGCTTCACCGATGTATTGTCGTGGAGATAAAAGTCACTGTGAATGTCCATTTCGCGTTCTCGACTCTCATTTTCAAGAGGATATAGTATCCGAGGTGGTTTAAAATACAAATCTGTGATCCACAATAGAAAAAGGAGAAAGTGTGGAATCCAATGAGCCCTTTTACCTAAGTTACGGTTGTTTCAGCTTGTTCTGTTTTCAATGACTATACAAACTGGACAGTTGAGCTTTACCCTACTCACAGGGAACTTTTATTCAACAGTTGTCATACAACATAACCGGCACACTTCTCTCGGTGCGTCACTCTAAATCTTCCGGGTAGGAACAACACACAAACAAGCAATTCCTATTGCTACATGCCTTTTCTTTTAAAAAACACAGTATTATTTTCAAATATTAAATCCAACCAAATTAACTTTTTAAGTTGCTACTATACAAACTCAAAATAGTATGCCTTTTCAAATTGCTACTTATTTAAAACATTCTTAGTGCAAAACAAATATTACATTCAGTTTCACAGTGCATAACTTTTTTTAAAAAAATTTTTTCTTCTTCTTTTAGTTACCGAACATGTACCTTAGCTTTAGCTTATATTCAGAACATTACCACAAGAGCCTTTACTCATCATACCTAAACCTCAGGTCACATTTATTTATTTATTTTTTTCTCTGAACCTAAGTACACACAAAGCCATTCAAATGTCTTGGACGCTGTACCACACGTCCTGACCGTGTAGTGGTTTGTGAGCTCTAAGTGTTTTGAGACACTGGGTCGAGTCTCGTCTCAGTTTGGGGTTGTTCTGACCTGTCTGGTTGCATATCCAAAGCTTTTCTCAGATTTTTTCTGAGAACACTGCCTGAGTCCAGCTCCACTGCATAGGATCTGTTACCAAGTGGAGTGCTCACTGTAGCCTTTCTACTTAAGGTGTTCGCATCAAAAGGCTGCACTCGCAGAACATCACCTGGTTTCAAAGAGTCCATGTCTTTGGCAGTTTGGTTGTAGTATTTTGATTGTCTCTGTCGGTTCTTTACGAGTCCTGACCATTGTTGGTCACTTTTGGCTCGAGTAGGCTGTCTCTGATCGGGAGAAGGGTCCTTGTTCTCCTGCTTAAGAGTCTTTGTGCAGGGCTCGTATCCAAACTTTGGGTTGGGGTGTTGCGATGATCCAAAATGGCTAGATACGGGTCCTGTCCAGCCAGTTTTGCCTTCCTCGTCAGTTGTTTGGCCGTTTTAACAGCTGATTCTGCTTTGCCATTACTTTGTGGATAGCCAGGAGAGGAAGTTTTGTGCATAAATTCCCATTTGCGACTGAAATTTGCAAACTCTGCAGAACTAAATTGGGGTCCGTTGTCTGAAAAAATAACGTCCAGAATGCCTTGTCGAGCCAAGTGAGCTTTCAGCTTTCGAATGACGGTGCTTGACTTTGTATCTGGCAAGTAGTCCACCTCCCAGAAATTGGAGTAGTAGTCCACAGTCACTATATACTCTTTGTTGTCAAAAGTAAACAAGTCTGTTCCAACTTTACCCCATGGTCTGGTAGTGATCTCATGTGGCTGTAGTGTCTCTCTTTGTTGTTTTGTGTCCATAGATCGACATGTGTCACATTTAGCAACGTGCTTTTTGATATGGTCGTTCATAACGTGCCAATACACGCAGTCTCTTGCCCTCCTGAGGCATCCCTCTGTTCCCAGGTGAGAAGAGTGAATCCGCTGAGTGATGTCCTTTTGGAGCGAGTTTGGAATCACGACTCTCTCTCCCCTGAAAACCAGTCCATTTTGGGTGCTCAGTTCATCCTGTAACGAGTAAAAGTTAGTTATTTCAACAGGTACACATTTTTTATCTTTTGGCCATCCTTGTTGGATAGTTTTGATCAATGTTCGTAGTTCTGGATCTGATTCTGTTGCTGTGCGTATATTGTCCATTGTTTCAGCTGAGATTGGCACATAATCAACCATGTTGACACATTCGACCTCCAACTCAGTCTGACTTTTGTTGGCGTTTTGCAGGTAGGCCCTACTCAAAGTGTCAGCGAGTAGCATGTCACATCCAAGCATATACGTGATGTTCAGATCATACTTCTGTAGTCTGAGAAGCATGCGTTGCAGTCTTTTAGGAGCGTTTATCAGTGGTTTTTTGATGATAGTCTCTAGAGGCTTGTGGTCCGACTGCACTCTGACTAGACGATCATATGTGTATTGGTGAAACTTTTCCATGCCAAACACGATAGCCAAACATTATTTTTCAATTTGTGCATAGCCTCTTTCTGTCATCGTCAAAGCCCGACTTGCATATGCCACTGGTTTATCTCCTTGTGTTAGAGCTGCTCCTAGCTGTTTCACTTGCATCGCACTGTAACGTCAACTCTTGTTCCGGGCTGTAGTATTTCAATACTGGAACTTGTTTTATCTTGTCTTTGATTCTTCTGAATGCATTTTCCTGCACGTCTGTCCATTCCCATAGACTCTCTTTGTGTGTGAGTTGTCTTAGTATCTCACAATCGTCTGACAGATGCTCGTAAAACTTGGACAAATATTTCACTAGTCCTACCAGTCTTTGAACACCTTTCACATTTGTCGGTGCAGGCATTTCAGTGAAGGCGCGCACTTTCTCTGGGTCAACTTTGAGTCCTGCCGCCGTGAGCAGATGACCAATGTATGAAACTTCCTGTTTCCTGAGCTTCAATTTTTCCACGTTCAGCTTGATGTTTCTTTCTCTACACCTTTCTAGAAAAAGTCTCAAGTTCTTGTCCTGGTTCTTGACTGCATCCTCATTTGTGTCTCCTTCTCCTGTAATCAGGATGTCATCCGCGATGATGTAGTTGCCTGGCAAGTTCTCCAATGCCTGTGTTAGTTTACGTTGGAAAACTTCCGGCGCTGCACTGATGCCCATTGGCATTCTCAGCCACCGAAATCGGCCAAAGGGAGTTGCAAATGTCGTCAGCTAGGTCGACTCTCCATCTAGTTTCACATGCCAGAAGCCGTGCTTCACATCACACACATTGAAAACGTTTGCTTTTGCCAGGTCTGGTAAAATGTCATCTATTGTTGGAAGAGGAAAATGGCTTCTCTTTAGAGCTCTGTTGAGTGGTCTTGGGTCAATACAAATTCTGGGCCTGCCATTGGGTTTCTGTACCAACACCATGCTACTGATCCATTCGGTGCTGCTTTCCACTGGTGCGATTATCTGTCTGTCAACAAGACTTGTGATTTCCTCTTTAATTGGTTTCATCATAGCCACTGGAACTCTTCGTTTTGGAAGTTTGACGGGCTGCACAGTTGTGTCTATTTCCGGTTTGTATTCACCTTTTAAGCAGCCGTCGCCTGTAAACACGTCCTGAAACTCAGTCTTTGTGTCGTCCAGCTGCCAAGTGTCTCCTGTCACCGGCTCTTTTGTCACAATACTATCCAGCGCATAAATGTTTTCGTATTGGACCGGAATGAGTTTCATTGCTTCACTTGCGCTGCGGCCAAGAAGTGCAGTTTTACAGTCTGCTCCTACAACTTGAAACTCCACTTTGTACTTCTTCTGATTTCTTGGATTTGTCATCTTAACTTTGCATTTTCCTAACGGACACAACTTAGACTTATTGTACATTACCAACACCTTGTCAGTGTGTTCCAGTTTCACATCTGGATTCAGCAGGTTGATTGGAATGACGTTGCAAGTTGCACCGCAGTCAATCTGGAAGTTCACAATGTTTTCCTTAATCTTCATCCCAGCAAACAGTTGCTCTGTTTTGCCATTCTATTTCTCTGCTATTTGGTTCACTTCTGCTGCTGCTTTTATTGTTACTGCTGTGACTGTCATTATCTCTTCACATGAATCTGAGTCAGTCTCTGCTATTGTGTGAACTTTTTTCTTGTAGTATTCTTTCATACCTGTACTGCTTCTGCATGCCACTGCAAAATGATTGTCCTTGCCACATTTCTTACATTTTTTCCCCAAGGCTGGGCACTTTTGCTTGAGCCTTTCATGTGTTTATCCACAGTATTTGCAAGATATTTCCTTAATCCTGACTTTTCTTGTTGCATGTTTCACTGCATGTACATCCTCTGCGCCATGTCCTTCTATTGCTTTGCTGTACTCTCGTGAAATCTCCATTGACCTGCAAATTAGTAAACATTTGTCCAGATCTAACTTGTCCTCTCTGAGTAGTCTTTCTCTCCAACTTGAGCTGTGCGTGCCGCAAACAATCCTGTCTCTTACTAGCGAATCTTTTAATTGCCTAAAGTTGCAGGAACTTGCCAGCGATCTCAAGTCGGTCACATACGTGTCGATTGTTTCTCCCGCAGCTTGGTTTCGTGCGAAAAATCTATATCTTTCCACGGTTTCATTCACTTTGGGGTTGCAATGTCCATCTAGCTTAGTGATCAAACTGGAAACAGTCACTCTTGTGTCTGAGCCTATTAGCGTTCCACATAGCTCTCTGCCGCGTTCTCCAATGAGGTAGTAAAAAAGTTTTACCCGCGCTGTTTCTTCTGCATCCGGCATTGCTAGCTCGATGTACAGCATAAATTCTTCTTTCCAGGTCTTCCATGACTTGGTAAGATTCACAGAGTCCATACACCATTGTTGAGGGGGTTTTAACCCATCCATCCTCGTACCTCTTGAGCTTGTATTCTCTGCCTGCTCAGTGGTCATTACGCGCAGCTCACTGTTATGCTAACAACACTTAGCTTCCTTTAGCTTTGTTCGAAAAAAATCTCAGTTTTTTCGGTACATGCGCTGTCCTCACCGCTCAAAACGATCCGCTGCCACCATGTTTCAGCTTGTTCTGTCTTCAATGACTATACAAACTGGACGGTTGAGCTTCACCCTACTCACAAGGAACTTTTATTCAACAGTTGTCATACAACATAACCGGCACACTTCTCTCGGTGCATCACTCTAAATCTTCCGGGTAGGAACAACACACAAACAAGCAATTCCTATTGCTACAACGGTCAGAGCGAAGAAAGATACGTCCTGCACTGCACTCTAGTCCTTCACTCTCACGTTCCTCATCCACAAATCTTTCATCCTCGCTCAAATTAATGGGGTAATCGTCGCTTTCTCGGTCCGAATCGCTCTCGCTGCTGGTGTAAACAATGGGGAAATGTGAGGAGCCCTTCAACCTGCGACGTCACGCTACTTCCGGTACAGGCAAGGCTTTTTTTATCAGCTACCAAAAGTTGCAAACTTTATCGTCGATGTTCTCTACTAAATCCTTTCAGCAAAAATATGGCAATATCGCGAAATGATCAAGTATGGCACATAGAATGGATCTGCTATGCCCGTTTAAAAAAAAAAAAAAAATTTCAGTAGGCCTTTAAGCTCCTTATAGGCAGAATAGTGCGACTCACATAGGCTCCACTGCAAGCGGACATTTGATCGCATTTATTTTAGAATGCTTTAAAACAAATCTTCTTGTCTTACTTATATTGTGAGTAATAGGCAACATTTTAAAAAACGTGCAGTTTCCCTTTAATGGGTCATATGATGATTTTTCTTTCAACATTTAACCAACTTTATTTGTTTATAAATAAAGTTGGTTAAATGTTCAGTTCAGTTTCAGTTCAGTTTCAGTTTATTTCGAACACGCATACAATACAATGTAATTCATCACACATTTCCAGTTGTTTCATTACAGCACGTCCGAAAAGGAGTAGGAAGAAGCTGAGCTTATTTAATTCTACCCCTTTTCATTCCATAGCAATTTCATCCTCTTTCTTTGTTCTCTGTAACATAACAGTGAACAAATAAATAATAAACAAATAATATACCATAGTAAGTAAACAAATATTAAATACATAAATAATCTTTGTCTCAATAAAAAGAAAAAAGAAAAAAAAGGGTTCAAGATATTCATCTTTATTCTTGTTCTGTGTACTTTGTGAACACTTGTAGTTTGAACTGTCTCTTAAACTGAATCATATTGGTGCTTTGTTTGATTTCTTTGGTTAATCCATTCCATAATGTAAATCCACCTACTGATATGCTAAATGTTTTTAGTGTTGTACGAACATACAAATGTTTGAATTAGATTTTCCTCTAAGGTTATATTTATCCTCTTTTGTTGAGAAGAATTGTTGTACATTTTTGGGTAGCAGGTTTCAGTTTGCTTGTACATCATTTTAGCTGTTTGCAAATGCACCAAATCATCAAATTTCAATATTTGTGATTCAATAAATAAAGGGTTTGTATGTTCTCTGTATCCAACATTATGTATTATTCTAATTGATCTTTTTTGTAACACCGTTAGTGAATGAAGTGCGCATTTGTAGTTGTTTCCCCATATTTCTGCACAATAACTCAGATATGGTAACACTAGTGAATGTAGAAAGAAAAAAAGCCAAACACTCTAAAACACTTTCTTGTGGTCTACATAACATGAAATGGTAGTTCTTTGGTCGACATCAAATATCCTAATAAAAAAAACATTGCACAATATTGTAACTCTTTGAGATTGACCTGTATCTCCGCCATGCTTCTTTGGTTTGATTTCACATTTCGGGTCATATGGGTATCCCAAATACACAACAACATGTACCAACAAGTAAGAAAAGTTAGTGTTGCTTATTGGACCCCTTTAAGTCATCATAGTTTTCATATCAAGTAATAATTTCAGTGTTTAAAACAAAATGGACACACCAAGGGGATATAAAGAGGAACTCACACAGATTATACAAAGATGCATTTTGTCGTGCAATTTTACTCCGGCGCACGCACGCACACACAAAGAAACTACAAACAACCACAGAGAGAAAACGTAATCGGATTAAATGCCTTGCAAAGCATTCCACTATCATGCAAACAGAGAGGCAGCAGCACATCACCCTTTAGTAAACAAATAGAGACAATTAAGTGGAAAACAGTGTTTCATAAAAAGTATTTTGACACGATGAACTTGTTATTTGCACAATAATTACAGACTGCAACAAAAGAGGCAAAGCAGCAATTATTCAAAATTGAGTGTACAGTAAGGTACAATAATAACAATATTGTACAATTCACTCATAGCTCCAATAGTCATCCGCCTTCCGCCTAAAAAGCATCCAGAAATATTTTTTGTTACAACTTACCCCAATTGTGGTGCGGTCTACAGGGGTGCTTTTTTTCCCCACCTAAAAAGTGCGAGGCTGAACAGTAGAAGGTGTAAGTGATGGAGATGCGCTATTGATGGAGAGCAACGGGAGGCTGAGTGAAGAGGAGGAGGAGGATGAGGAGGAGGAGGAGGAGGAGGAGGCAACTCGAGGCAGGAGTCTCCAGATTGGATGCGAGATTGCAATGGAGCGCATCATGCTGCATTTTTCCATCTTTCATCTTGCATGCTATCTTAATAAACTCTAACTATTCTTGTGTCATGCCAAACTAGTTTTCAACCATTTTAAATAGGAGGTTTTATTGTTTGTTAGTAAACCCTGCTGGGAACATGTACCCTGTAAACAAAAATGCCAGGATTTCACAGCATTTATTTTTTTCCACAATAAAACACTGGAATCAAAATGTACTGTAACATAACAACAAATGACTGCAAAAATTACGACACCGTTGTATTTCACAGCTGTGAAATGAACTGTTGCTTCACAGTAAAATACTGTAGTCATAGTCCATATGACAACAACTTACTGTAAATTCAAATTGATTTGTCTCTTAACAGACTACGTTGCACAGTAGGTGGCAATATAATGTTAAACAGAGCGAGTAATTAACTGTAAAATTACAGCGCTGCAGTTACAGTATGTTGCTGTAAAGACATGTCACAGTAAATCACTGTAAATGTGACTGAGAGTAATCTAATCATTAGCCAGTAAATTGCTGTCTATTTACAATGTTTTTTGTTTTTTTTACAGTGTAGCAAAGTGTGTGTGCCTGTAGCTTTAATGCTAATGACCTGTGTTTGTCCACACCTCTTTATAGGGCGCCGGATTATTGGGCGCATTAAAGGGGTCATATTATTATATATTTTTTCTAAATTGTAAACACTTTCTTGTGGTGTACAAAACATGTAATGATATTTTTTTAATCGATTTTTGAATTGTTTTAATTGATTAAGAATTGTTACAAATAAGAATCGCAATTAATCTAAAAAAAAAAAAAAAAACAGTGCGTATGGCTCCAAGTTGTGCAATGTTTCCACTTTTTGCAAAAACGTGGATTTGTTTTGTTTTTTTAAAATCTATTTTTGAATTTTTTAAATTGATTTAGAATCGTTACAAATAAGAATCACAATTAATCTAAAAAGCAGTGTGTATGGCTCCAAATTGTGTAATGTTTCCACTTTTTCAAAAACACTAACACTTCACTGTATTGTTGACATATTATCCAATAATGGTACGAAATTGGTACTTTCGAAAAACTGTGCTGGTTTGTTCCCAGCGGGCACAAGACATTGATACAATGTTGATTATATACAGTACAGGCCAAAAGTTTGGACGCACCTTCCCCTCATTCATTGTGTTTTCTTTATTTTCATGACTATTTACATTGTAGATTGTCACTGAAGGCATCAAAACTATGAATGAACACATGTGAAGTTATGTACTTAACACAAACATGTTTTATATTGTAGTTTCTTCAAAATAGCCACCCTTTGCTCTGATCGCTTTTTCGCACACTCTTGGCATTCTCTCGATGAGCTTCAAGAAGTATAGTCACCTGAAATGGTTTTCACTTCACTGGTGTGCTTGAAGCTCATCGAGAGAATGCCAAGAGTGTGCAAAGCTGTAATCAGAGCAAAGAGTGGCTATTTTGAAGAAACTAGAATGCAAAACATGTTTTCAGTTATTTCACCTTTTTTTGTTAAGTACATAACTCCACATGTGTTCATTCATAGTTTTGATGTTTTCAGTGACAATCTACAATGTAAATAGTCATGAAAATAAAGAAAACGCATTGAATGAGGAGAAGGTGTGTCCAAACGTTTGGCCTGTATTGTATGTACGTTTTTTTTTATACTGACTTTGAAACAACGTTGCAAAGGTTGTATTTGTAAATTGAGACAACATTGGTGTCTAATGTTGGATCCATGTTGTTGGTTGGGAAATGACCAAATTTCAATGGTCAAATCAATGTCACAACCTGATGTTGAATAAACGTCGTCAAAAAGCATGTTGTTTCAATGTTGTATTTGTGTTGTGAAATATTGGTTTGAAAATGACCAACATTTTATGGTCAGATTAACGTCAGAACCCAACATTGATTAAATGTGGTCAAAAAGTATGTTGTTCCAACGTTAGGTTTGCGTTGCTCAACCTCAGGACCTAATGCAACAAGTTCTCAACGTTGTCTTAATGTCTTGTGCCTACTGGGTTGATGGTGCCCAAACCGCTAAGGAGAAAAATGAAAACATGCTAATTTGAAAAACTTTTATTATTTTTTTTTTTAAATTAAATTTTGTGACAGTAATCCGGCGTTCTGTTAAGACACCCTGTATGCACCCCCTGCATCTGCGGACGTGTATGAATCCAAGGAGATTAAATTAAATATTTGCGCATTGAAGAACGCTTTCATGTTAAAGTTAAAGTACCCATGATTGGCACACACACACTAGGTGTGGCGAAATTATTCTCTGCATTTGACCCATCACCCTTGATCGCCCCCTGGGAGGTGAGGGGAGCAGTGAGCAGCAGTGGTGGGCTCGCCCGGGAATCATTTTTGGTGATTTAACCCGCAATTCCAACCCTTGATGCTGAGTGTCAAGCAGAGAGGTAATGGGTCCAACAATCATTTCACTAAATAATACTATATGTTTATATTATGTTATTTAATATACAGGTTCCACACAAAAAAAACTATTAAGCAATCTTATGTATGATTTATTGGGTTATAGGTTTAACGTGAAGTTGTCGAAAATCCAGTGCTGCAAGCCTGAGAGCACATGCTGTTTCCCAACAAAGAATACAAAAACATAAAAACATAACATTTCATAATTTTTTCATTTTACGCTGTTCATGAACGCACCGTGCGTTAGAGTGATAAGTAAATGTTGTGTTGCTGGTGTGGAAAGTGACAGGAATATAACAAATGTTTCTGTTTTCTTCATTCTAAGATGTGTAGCGAAGCCTTATTTATTTTGTATTTTTAAATTTTTCCAAAGCGGTCCTACATGAATTTGTGCGTGTAGAGACGAAGTGGGCTTATCACGCAAAGATCGAGGGGGAGGCGATATCATGTCCACGAGGAACGAGGGGTTATTTTTTCTTTATGTATTCATGAGCAAACACTTTCTCTTAAAAGTGGGGCAAACAAGCGCGAAGGATGATAGAGGTTTCATGTTTGGTGCCCAAAGGACAAGGCTATTCAAAAAGGCGACACCATATCGCCCCTCAGGTTCAGTTCAAAACTTGGGAAACAAACATTTTGCAGCAAAATTCCTAAAAAAAAACTATAGTGCTCCTTGTTGTATAGAGGAACTTGGACCCTTGTAAACACATTGGCAGTTCCTTGCATTGACATTCTGACCTTGCTAGAAAACATAGAACACTCGGGTCCAAACTTGTGATTTACATAACTGAGGCGTTCCTCTAGGCACTCATTTAAGTCCTCTCCTTTTTTGGAAGTTACATTTTTTTTTTCATAATGTGATTTATGTAGCTAAGGTGTTGCTGTAGTTTGTTGTCAGTAGTCGTTTGTTTGATATTGAAGTGTATTTCTGGTCCCGTCATCCTCATCCGGACAGAAGGGCGACAAGGCAGTGTGGCTGGATCAAAAGAGACGTCGGAAACATACTTGCCAACCGTCCCGATTTACCCGGGAGACTCCCGAATTTCAGCGCCCCTCCCGAAAATCTCCCGGGGCAACCATTCTCCTGAATTCTCCCGACTTCCACCCAGACAACAATATTGGGGGCGTGCCTTAAAGGCCTACTGAAACCTACTACTACCGACCACGCAGTCTGATAGTTTATATATCAATGATGAAATCTTAACATTGCAACACATGCCAATACGGCCGGGTTAACTTATAAAGTGACTTTTAAAACTTCCCGGGAAATATCCGGCTGAAACGTCGCGGTATGATGACGTATGCGCGTGACGAAGTCAGAGTAACAGAAGTTATGGTACCCGTAGAATCCTATACAAAAAGCTCTGTTTTCATTTCATAATTCCACAGTATTTTGGACATCTTTTGCCATTTGTTTAATGAACAATGAAGGCTGCAAAGAAGACAGTTGTAGGTGGGATCGGTGTATTAGCAGCGGACTACAGCAACACAACCAGGAGGACTTTGTTGGAGCGCTAGCCGCGCTAGCCGCGCTAGCCGCGCTAGCCGCGCTAGCCGCCGACCTCACCTTGACTTCCTACGTCTCCGGGCCGCCAAACGCATCGGGTGAAGTCCTTCGTCCTTCTGCCGATCGCTGGAACGCAGGTGAGCACGGGTGTTGATGAGTAGATGAGGGCTGGCTGGCGTAGGTGGAGAGCTAATGTTTTTAGCATAGCTCTGTGAGGTCCCGTTGCTAAGTTGCTAAGTTAGCTTCAATGGCGTCGTTAGCACAGCATTGTTAACCTTCGCCAGCCTGGAAAGCATTAACCGTGTATTTACATGTCCACGGTTTAATAGTATTGTTGATTTTCTATCTATCCTTCCTTCTATCCTTTATTTTTTTGTTTCTATATGCAGTTAAAGCACGATGCTATCACGTTAGCTCGTAGCTAAAGCATTTCGCCGATGTATTGTCGTGGAGATAAAAGGCACTGAATGTCCATTTTGCGTTCTCGACTCTCATTTTCAAGAGGATATAGTATCCGAGGTGGTTTAAAATACAAATCCGTGATCCACAATAAAAAAGGAGAGTGTGGAATCCAATGAGCCAGCTTGTACCTAAGTTACGGTCAGAGCGAAAAAAGATACGTCCATCACTGCCTCTCAAGTCCTTCACTGTAACGTTCCTCATCTACGAATCTTTCATCCTCGCTCAAATTAATGGGGTAATCATCACTTTCTCGGTCCGAATCTCTCTCGCTCCATTGTAAACAATGGGGAATTGTGAGGAATACTAGCTCCTGTGACGTCACGCTACTTCCGGTACAGGCAAGGCTTTTTTTTATCAGCGAGCAAAAGTTGCGAACTTTATCGTCGATTTTCTCTATTAAATCCTTTCAGCAAAAATATGGCAATATCGCAAAATGATCAAGTATGACACATAGAATGGATCTGCTATTCCCGTTTAAATAAAAAAAAATCATTTCAGTAGGCCTTTAAAGGCACTGCCTTTGCGTGCCGGCCCAGTCACATAATATCTACAGCTTTTCACACACACAAGTGTATGCAAGGCATACTTGGTCAACAGCCAAACAGGTCACACTGAGGGTGACTGTATAAATAACTTTAACACTGTTACAAATATGCGCCACACTGTGAACCCACACCAAACAAGAATGACAAACACATTTCGGGAGAACATCCGCACCGTAACACAACATAAACACAACATAACAGATACCCAGAACCCCTTGCAGCACTAACTCTTCCGGGACGCTACAATATACACCCCCCACCCCCAACCCCGCCCACCTCAACCTCTCCCCCCCATCTGTCAAGGTTGGCAAGTATGGTCGGAGATGCTTTACTGAACCAAAAGTTGCTTTATTACAAGCGGGAGTCATTACACAGGACTTCAGTTCCTCCCGAGGTCAGGTCAAATATGGAGGACTCCTACACTGGAGAAGCCAAACCACCAGTCTTATATTGCTACCTCTTGTCTGTGTGTGTGCGCTGGGTCAGGCGAGCACATCCTGACCATAAAAGTAAATGTTCTTGTGTAAGTGTCTAGAAAACAACTGCTTTAAGTCATAACTTAGATGTTTCCGTTGAGCTAGACAGGTAGTCTCTTCTCAAGGATATGGTTATCAATTTTGCATTCCGAAGTCCCAATTAGGGTCTCTTTCTTACGAGAAGTTATCCAATCCACCTGCGAATATCAAACTAAGGGGCCTTATCTTATTATGTGCTCAAACTAAAATACCACTGTTTAATCAAACTTGAAGGTTTGCTTTCTCCAAGATGAATATGAACATTCACTGTATGTAGAACATAATATGAGTTAATTAATTCACTTCAATATCTTTAGTTGGACTAGTTCCATTTTAAGTCCTCTTGTTTTCATCATTTAGGCTATTCTTTTTTTTTCTTTTTTCGCCATGTCCAGATTCTCAGGCAAATCATATTGTTGATGTAGATGCCCATATCGGCTGTACAAATTGACTTTACAAAAGAGGAGTGTGCGATACTTGTCTTGTTGCCTTATATGTATTTGACTTTATTAAATGGATTTATATAATAATTTGGTGCAGCCGGGCAGGAGGGGATAGAAAGAGAAAAAAAGGAAGACAGAGGGGGAAATTGTGGGGACAAGAGGGGGATAAGACAGAGAGACAAAAACAACAACAGCAAACACAACAATAAAAATAACAACAACAACATTGGAACAACATCAGCAAATAGGATATGAACAAATATGATAGAACAAGTGATAGCAAAGAAGCAGTTAGTGAAATAAATATTAATAATACAGAAATGACAATGAACATTATTACACTACAAATGGAGCAATACAAATACCAATACATTATCAACAATACAGTTGTTCAAATGCAACAATACATATATGTAACGATAACTTGAAATACAAAAGAAAGCAGATGAATGGAGGGGAAGAAAGAGAAGCCAACTATATTAACCCTGTAGATTGTTATAGTAACAATAGGTTAAGATTTGGCAGTGTGTCATGTGTTATACCCAGTTTACCCTAGGGCAACAATGTTAATATATGTTTGATGAAACCTGATTATATGCATGAGTGTATGTATGTATATGTACTTGTATATGTACAGGATGTGTATATGTATGTTTGTACAGTGAATGTATATGTACAGTATGTGTATATGTATGTTTGTACAGCGAATGTATATATACAGTATATATGTATGTATGCTTGTACAGTGAATGTGCGTGTGGATGCACAAACTTTGAGTGTGTAGGTATGTACTGTATTTGTTTATGTATGTGGGAGCGTAGGTACCTACGTGTGTATGTGTGAAAAACTCTGTGTATGTGAGTATATATGTGTATTTGTATGTACAATATATTTGACTCCCAGTATGTGCGGGAGCCAGAGTACGGCCCCCAGCCACCCAGAGAGCCCGACCCATCATTTAGGCTATTCAACTGGTGGCCTGCGAGTTCATTTAAAACAACTTGCGAGAGACTCACATTTTTGCAGAAGTTCCCTAAAAACTCCTTTTAACTGACAAAATAAACACACCAAGTGAAATGTCTACTGTTCTCCGGATTCTGCAAACTGAGACTAATAGTGAAGGGATAAGTCCAGCCCCTCGGTCATTAGCTATTTAGAAATGTGGCCCCCAAAACAATTTAGTTGAGTATCCCTGGCATAGGGACTCATATTACGTATAGACTCTAATTAAAACGTCAACTCTGAATAATAAGTGACGTTGAAACTAGAGATGTCTGATAACATCGGCCTGCCGATATTATCGACCGATAAATGCTTTAAAATGTAATATCGGAAATTATCGGTATAGTTTTTTTTTTATCGGTATCGTTTTTTTGTTTATTTTTATTAAATCAACATAAAAACACAAGATAAACTTACAATTAGTGCACCAACCCAAAAAACCTCCCTCCCCTCATTCACACGAAAGGGTTGTTTCTTTCTGTTATTAACATTCTGGTTCCTACATTATATATCAATATATATCAATACAGTCTGCAAGGGATACAGTCCGTAAGCACACATGATTGTGTGTGCTGCTGGTCCACTAATAGTACTAACCTTTAACAGTTAATTTTACTCATTTTCATTAATTACTAGTTTCTATGTAACTGTTTTTATATTGTTTTACTTTCTTTTTTATTCAAGAAAATGTTTTTAATTTATTTATCTTATTTTATTTTATAAATTTTTAAAAAAAGGACCTTATCTTCACCATACCTGGTTGTCCAAATTAGGCATAATAATGTGTTAATTCCACGACTGTATATATCGGTATCGGTTGATATCGGTATCGGTAATTAATAGGGATGTCCGATAATGGCTTTTTGCCGATATCCGATATTCCGATATTGTCCAACTCTTTAATTACCGATACCGATATCAACCGATACCGATATCAACCGATATATGCAGTCATGGAATTAACACATTATTATGCCTAATTTGGACAACCAGGTATGGTGAAGATAAGGTACTTTTTAAAAAAAATAGTAAAATAAGATAAATAAATTAAAAACATTTTCTTGAATAAAAAAGAAAGTACAACAATATAAAAACAGTTACATAGAAACTAGTAATGAATGAAAATTAGTAAAATTAACTGTTAAAGGTTAGTACTATTAGTGGACCAGCAGCACGCACAATCATGTGTGCTTACGGACTGTATCCCTTGCAGACTGTATTGATATATATTGATAAATAATGTAGGAACCAGAATATTAATAACAGAAAGAAACAACCCTTTTGTGTGAATGAGTGTAAATGGGAGAGGGAGGTTTTTTGGGTTGGTGCACTAATTGTAAGTGTATCTTGTGTTTTTTATGTTGATTTAATAAAAAAATTTTTTAAAAAAAACGATGCCGATAATAAAAAAAACGATACCGATAATTTACGATATTACATTTTAACGCATATATCGGCCGATAATATCGGCAGGCCGATATTATCGGCAGGCCGATATTATCGGACATCTCTAGTAATTAAGAGTTGGACAATATCGGTATATCGGATATCGGCAAAAAAGTCATTATCGGACATCCCTAGTTGAAACTGAAAACCTGGAAAAACTAGGTTTGCTTTTAAAGGTGCATACATTGTTTATGATATTATTACACTTCTGGGAAGCAGCATTCATCAGCTCCTGTTAGACATCAACATCTTACCATGAACATCAGCATCACCAATGCACCCTCTGTCACTACAACCTTCTCAGCAGAGTTCCACACCATAATCTCAGCTAAAGGCACACACACACACACACACACACACACACACACACACACACACACACACACACACACACACACACACACACACACACACACACACACACACACACACACACACACACACACACACACACACACACACACACACACACAAAACCACTTTTGGTTCCCCTCATTCAAGTGAGGATGACTGCTGTCATGACATGTGTGCCGCTGACTCCACCGCATGAAGCGATAGGCGCAATATCGTGGCCCCTAGGGGGGTCACTCTAGGGTTAGATTTAGCCACTGACAGCATCATCACTCCTTGGAAGAGAGTGGGGGGTGCAGCTTCTGCTTGTCTTTGAGATGGATCTCCTGCTGTGACACAGGCACACTGACTCAAGTGCTTTCACAGCACTGAAACGGGTTTGAATAATAAATGTCTTTAGATTTGACATATTATTTCATCCTCAGCTAATTACTGGGTTTCTTTATAGAGAGGCAAAGGGGCGTTTATCACTCAGCTGCAGAAAGTACCTGTCATGATTCTCACATTACTGTTATTACAAACCCAAAAACCAGTGACGTCGGCACGTTGTGTAAATGGTAAATAAAAACAGAATACAATTATTTGCAAATCCTTTTCAACCTATATTCAGTTGAATAGACTGCAAAGACAAGATACTTAACGTTCGAACTGGGAATACTTTGTTATTTTTGGCAAATATTAGCTCATTTGGAATTTGATGCCTGCAACATGTTTCAAAAAAGTTGGCACAAGTGGCAAAAAAGACTGAGAACGTTGAGGAATGCTCATCAAACACTTATTTCAAACATCCCACGGGTGAACAGGCTAATTGGGAACAGGTGGGTGCCATGATTGGGTATAAAAGCAGCTTCCATGAAATGCTCAGTCATTCACAAACAAGGATGGGGCGAGGGTCACCACTTTGTGAACAAATGCGTGAGCAAATTGTCGAACAGTTTAAGAACAACATTTCTCAACAAACTACTGCAAGGAATTTAGGGATTTCACCATCTACGGTCCGTAATATCATCAAAAGGTTCAGAGAATGCCCGTGACCTTGGATCCCTCAGGCGGTACTGCATCAAAAACCGACATCAGTGTGTAAAGGATATCACCACATGGGCTCAGAAAACCACTGTCAGTAACTACAGTTCGTCGCTACATCTGTAAATGCAAGTTAAAACTCTACTATGCAAAGTGAAAGCCATTTATCAACAACACGGAAGCTCATCTAAGATGGACTGATGCAAAGAGTAAAAGTGTTATGTTGTCTGACAAGTCCACATTTCAAATTGTTTTTGGAAACTGTGGACGTTGTGTCCTCCGGAACAAAGAGGAAAAGAACCATCCGGATTGTTCTAGGCGCAAAATTCAAAAGCCAGCATCTGTGATGGTATGGGGGTGTATAGGTGCCCAAGGTATGGGTAACTTACACAAATGTGAAGGCACCATTATGCTGAAAGGTACATACAGGTTTAGGAGCAACATATGTTGCCATCCAAGCAACGTTATCTGCTTATTTCAGCAAGAGAATGCCAATCCACGTGTTACACCAGCGTGGCATCATAATAAAAGAGTGCGGGTACTAGACTGGCCTGCCTGTAGTCAGACCTTTGTACCTCCATTTTTCATAACTTTTCCTATGGTTCTTGTGACTGTTTTGTGTTTTGTGCGCAACTCTGCCGCACACTTGTTTGTTATTAAACCCATTCTACCTGCACTTTGCCTGCTGTCTCTGCATCCTGGCGTCATAATCAACACAACTGTAACAGTAGTAGGCATTTGTTTGACAAATATTTGACGTTGGCATTTTATTTGATCAATTATGTGTTTTGGTTAGAGGCGGAATTGTTACCCAACTGCGTACACAGTCCATCTTAAACAGGCTAGTGCATTTTGACAAATGTATACAATTACACATATTGGCTCTTTGTAGCATAAGTGAGGCACTTTTATAAGGTCAAAGTGTTACATTTATAAAGATGTGAGCTGTTTTTACCATGCTGATACCATCTATACATCCATTTTCTACCTCTTGTCCCTCTCGCGGTGGCAGGGGGCTGGAGCCTATCCCAGTATTCCTGTGTATTTTCTAATTAAGTGACTTGTTTCTTTTCGACACACTTCTCATAAAGTTTGTCCCCAGCGTTTGGTCCTACTTGAAGACACTGAAAACCAGGTTGAAAAACCAAAGCGCTTTAAAATCATGTCTTTATTACAGAAATAGAATGCAAATGTGCTTGCGTTTTGACATACGTACCATCCTACTGGTGTTGTGTCGCTCTATTCCCAGAGCTCAAACAGCTATGTCTGCCATGCTGATCTACCATCCCATCAGACTGTTGACCTGCAATGAAAACCGAAAAACAACATTAAAGTGTATGTAAGCCGTTCTTACATTGTGGTTTAACACCTATACTTTAACAAAAGATGCACATTACAATCAAACATGTAAAAAAATACAATACTTACAATACAAACACTTTCTAGCTCTCAACAAAAGAAAACACTGGCACATTCAACTTAATAGCAAAGACTACTTTCTGACCGTAGTCTATACACTACAGCCATCTAATGTCTTGGAATTGCATCTGCATGCAAAGTCTATTGTATAATACCTACAAATGAGACGCAGAAGTGTAAGAAGTGTAAGTCTCTGCAGAGAGTGGTGAGGACGGCGGAAAAGATCATCAGGACTCCTCTTCCTCCTATCCGGGAGATCGCAAAAAGCCGCTGCCTGACCAGGGATCAGAAAATCTGTAGAGACTCCTCCTACCTGCACCAATGACTGTTTTCACTGCTGGACTCTGGAAAGAGGTTCCGCAGCCTCCGTAGCAGAACCTCCAGGTTCTGTAACATCTTCTTCCCTCAGGCCATAAGACTCTTGAACGCATCATAATAATCCCCTCAATTCCCCCACAAAACGGATGAACTCGCTGGACAATAAAGACAATATAACATACATCCATAAACGTGGATGCATATGCAAAAATACAATATATTTATCTGTACAGTAAATCTATTTATATCTGCACCTTTTTGCTCTTTTATCCTGCACTACAATGAGCTAATGCAACAAAATGTTGTTCTTATCTGTACTGTAAAGTTCAAATTTGAATGTCAATAAAGGAAGTGTAAGTCTAAGTCTGAGTCTAAGAAAACCAGATTGCTGGACAGCACAGCTCACTGTTAAATGTTAATAAAAGCAATTTACATTTTTTTTTTTTAACAACTAACACTTATTATCACATTTGAACACACACAAAAGTACCAAAAATTGAGTACCAATATTAATTCCTAGGTACCGGGAATTGGTATGAAATCGGTTTAAATTTGAAAGGTCCCTTAACCTCTAAAGGCCTTAGTGGCCACATGCGTGGACAGCACCTTTTAGCTCTTATTTCCAAAATTGTGTACACTATTGCAGTGGTCCCCAACCTTTTTGTAGCTGCAGACCGTTCAACGGCCACGGAGGGAGGAGGGGGGCGGATGTATGCTTTTCTTTTTTTTTTTTGTCATAAAGGAATACAATCATGTGTGCTTACGGACTGTATCCCTGCAGACTGTATTGATCTATATTGATATATAATGTATATATTGTGTTTTTTATGTTGATTTAACAAAAAATATATATATATATTTTTTAATAAATAAATAAATAAATGGGTTATACTTGTATAGCGCTTTTCTACCTTCAAGGTACTCAAAGCGCTTTGACAGTATTTCCACATTCACCCATTCACACACACATTCACACACTGATGGCGGGAACTGCCATGCGAGGCGCTAACCAGCCGCCATCAGGAGCAAGGGTGAAGTTTCTCTTTTTTTTTGTTGTTGTTGTGCGGCCCGGTACCAATCGGTCCATGGACCGGTACCGGGCCATGCCCCGGTGGTTGGGGACCACTGCACTACTGAATTGGGGTCTTATGTCAACATATGGACACTTATACTGCTATCTGGTGGTGTCAGAAGAGTATACCATACAATGGAATTTGGAAAAAAAAGTGTAAAAATAAAAATTAGCATTGTCACTCACTACACATGAAGTACACGTTTGTTACTTATGGACTAAGTACATTATATAAAAAGATAATTTTTAGTTTGTATTCTAATTAGGGTCCAATAAGCCCAAATAGCAAAGATAAATAAAACAATAATGTAAACAAACAGCTTGGGCCTTAAGAGGTTAAGTAGGGACCGATGCCTACTTACAATTGATCAGTGCAATAGATAAACATCACTATTATTTATATCAAAGACTCCTGTTGGCGAAGATTTAAAATGAGTGGAGAGTAAGGAAGGGAGAGAAAAGCCACAGGGATGCCACCGCCCCGTCTTTGCAGTGACTTCTTTCCAGAGTTCAATAGTGTTTCTCACCTTCTTTATCATACGTGCTGGCTTTCATGGCCCTAAGGTGGCTTATTTTGCCCCCCAAAAAAAACTAATGTGTGAAATTCGTTTTTTGAGCACTTCTATCCTGTGGAATGGTACACGGGAAAATAGTTTGTTACATGCAAGAACCAAGATGGGATACAAAAATGTGGGCCGTACTAAACTGAAGTACAAATGTAAAACTACAACGAACACCATGGAACTTGACAAAATGCATGTACACTAAAACCAGACAAAGGTTAAACCATGCAAACACACACAAAGGATAACAAGCTGCCAAGAACACATAACACGCCTCCCTGTGTTGATCCCTCGCTGTGCTGCCTACAGCTTCAAATCCCTGAGTTCCGAGTAGCCAAACGCCCCCACACCTTCTTGGTGGGATTGAAAGCAGCCAGCAGACAATAGCAAAAAGTAGGATTTCTTTGCCGTTCAAACACAATCGCTTCATACGCATGCAAAGAACACGAGATTATATTCCATTTTACTTCCTGGGCCCTAAAAAATGCATCACCAACCTGCAGTTCTACCCCTCAAACCATCTTTCTCATGTTGTTTTTCATCGTAAAGCTGATGGAAGACTTCATTCTGGATCATCAGTATTTCCTTTTGCAAGACACAATATGTCAGTCAGATTATGTGTCTATCTGCTTGTCAGGGGGAAAATCCCCCACCCCCAAAAAAACAGCCCCTGTATTCATACCCTCCCTTTCTGTAAATGCAATAAGCAAGTGAGAAGAAAATCTCATTCCACCCACCTAGTGTTCCGGCTGAGACAGCTAAATGTATTCCCGCAAACAACGGGCAGACTGCATAACTATGTTCTATTACACTATAATTGGCTTCTGCTGCCCGGGCAACATTTGAGAATTATTTTTAAAACAGTGAGCAGAGTAGTTAAAGGTACCTTGGAACCTCAGAGGTTATAACTCTTTTGTTGTAATTATTAAAAACACATTAAACAAAATGTTGCCATAAAACGAGGCTTTATGTAAGGCTTTTTTTATTGGGCGCTACAACAGGCTGAGGATGCTTCACTCCACAATATATACTCTTAAGAAGTCAGAGTGAACTCATTTTACAATCTTTTTTTTTAAACTCCACCAAAAAGTCAATGATGCAACTACTTACAACTATAATAGCGCTTAGTAAACAATTGAACTGTGGAGAGAAGTGAAAAGGCAATTGAGGCCATTTACGTAATCGGCAGTGTGCTGACAAAACCGCAGCAGTGAATGCCGATGAATTGGCTTTATTTGTAAAAATGGTTACTTCCTGAATCACAAGGCATGATGTAAAGGCTGGGATATACTCCCGCGTCACGTAGCTTGCGTCCTTTCTGACAGCGTCTTGGTTGGTTTATAGTTCCGTTGGGGCTGACTTGTGAATTGCAATTCTCTTCCAAAATGCTAAAGGGAAGTATCTCCAGAGAGCAGATGTCGTCGACTAGATATACCTTCTTGTGAAAGACAACCACAACATTGATATATTTGTTTACACCGTAACTAATTATTACTTTAAATGGATGTTTTACTCATAAACTTTCTTTAAAATGGACTGTGTTACTACTCAAGCCCCTGCCGCCACACAGTCTGCTGACCGCGCCTAGAGACACGCCCGAGCTCCCAGTCTTTCATAAGCCAGCGGATCCTACGTTCCATTCTTAGAACATAGTTACTTGTCTCGTACAGTAAGCCCTACACGTCTCTAGCTCTCCTCGCCTATGTGCTTCCTTGCTCTCTGTGTTTCCCCTCCGTGCACATCGTCTTGTGTCCTGTGTCGTCACCCTGCAGCTCCTCTTTGTTCCCTGGATTCGAGCTGTGTGTCTCGTCTCCCGGGATTCCCTCCTGTCTTCTTGCTGCCTTCCTGGATCCCGACCCCTCGCCTGGACATGGACTCTGACGCCTTGCTCCTGCCCTTGACCTCTTGCTTGCCCACGGACCTCCGAACCTGCCTTGCTCCTTCTGGACTTCCGCACCTTCCTCAACACGCACCTTCAACAACCCCTGGTAACACTCAGCTAAACCCAAGACATAGTCACACCATACATATTTGGATTACTTGCACACGTCATTTTAATATTTTAATAAACACGCCTAAGGCTAAGCGACGTCCCTGTCTCAGTGCCGTCTCCTTCTCCGTCGCACGTACCAGACTGTGCAACACCTGAATGGGTCGCGGCAGAGGACTGCTGATTTTGCAACGCTATTCGGCTGTTTGTGACATGGGACAAGAGAGCTAGTAATTGTAAAGTTAAAAAAAACTGTTGAATAAATATTGTTAACGACCTGTTGATGGTATTTTTTATGCTCATGTACAAACGTTTGTGTTAATCAGGGGTCCCCAAACTACGGCCCGCCGGCGTCCAAAATCAGGCCCGCGGGAAGTCCCAAGTATAAAAAATAAAATAAAAAAAATATATATATTTTTTTCTGTCTTTTCTTATCCACTTTGTACCGCTTGCTACAAATCATATTGTCTAAAAATGCATTTTCTCATCGATAACGTGACATCATCGCGCGCGCGGAAAGTGCGCTCTATATATATATATATATATATATATATATATATATATATATATATATATATATATATATATATATATATATATATATATATATATATATATATATATATATATATATATATATATATATATCCATCCATCCATTTTCTACCGCTTATTCCCTTCGGGGTCGCGGGGGGCGCTGGAGCCTATCTCAGCTACAATCGGGCGGAAGGCGGGGTACACCCTGGACAAGTCGCCACCTCATCGCAGGGCCAACACAGATAGACAGACAACATTCACACTCACATTCACACACTAGGGACCATTTAGTGTTGCCAATCAACCTATCCCCAGGTGCATGTCTTTGGAGGTGGGAGGAAGCCGGAGTACCCGGAGGGAACCCACGCGGTCACGGGGAGAACATGCAAACTCCACACAGAAAGATCCCGAGGCCGGGATTGAACTCACGACTACTCAGGACCTTCGTATTGTGAGGCAGACGTACTAACCCCTCTCCCACCGTGCTGCCTATATATATATATATATATATATATATATATATATATATATATATATATATATATATATTATATGATTCTCTCGCCTGCGGGGACGGGCCGACTTATCACAAACTTTGAGGGTTATCTGGAGCCTAACATTCCGGAAACAACAGGACTAGTAGTGGCCCATTCAGTGAACACTGTGAGGGGCGGGGTGACTCTGGTCCGCATCCTCAATCCTACAGGGGAGGCTGTGGAACTTAAGCGGGGGCTGCACCTGGGGAAATTTTACCTGGTGGCAGAAAGTGACATTTTAATACCCCCATGTGCCCCTATCTGTAATACAGCCACCCAGACAGCTCCTGCAGGTCTTATCTCCTTGGAGGAGTCGCCTATCTCCGGGGAGCAAAGAGCTGAGCTGGCTGGACTGCTACAGGAGTTTATGGATGTGTTTAACGTGTCAGGGAAAAACACGGGCAAGTGCACCCAAGTCAAACATCAAATCCGAACTGGAAACCACCACCCCATCAAGCAACGCGCTTACCGTGCATCTCCTGAAAAACGTGCGGAGATTGAACGTCAGGTGGCTGAGTTGCTGGCTGATGGAGTGGTGGAAGAGAGCTGCAGTCCCTGGGCATCCCCTGTGGTGCTGGTGAGGAAGAAAGGGGGACAATGGAGGTTCTGCATCGACTATCGTCGGCTCAATGCAGTGACAATTAAAGACTCACACCCCTCCCCCGAGTTGATGATAGCCTGGACGCACTAGCTGGTTCAGTCTGGTTCAGCACACTTGACTTTTCAAATGGCTACTGGCAGGTCGAGGTAGCTGAGGAGGACAGAGAGAAAACAGCGTTCACTACCGGCAGAGGCTTGTATCAGTGGCGGGCCATGCCTATGGGTCTGACTAACTCTCCGGCCACCTTTCAGCGCATGATGGAGCTCATCTTGAGGGGTCTGCCTTGGCACATTTGTATGGTGTACTTGGACGATATATTAATTTATAGCCGTACATTCGAAGACCACCTCGTACACTTGGAGGAAGTCCTGTTCAGAATTCGGTTAGCGGGTCTAAAGCTAAATCCCCGAAAGTGTCACTTTGCCCGGGACCACGTGGTATTTCTCGGCCATGTAGTCTCTAGATGTGGTCTCCTGCCCGACCCAAGAAACACGGATAAGGTGAGAACATGGCCAACCCCCCGTACCCCCTCAGAGGTCAGGGCCTTTGTGGGCCTGTGCTCCTATTATAGGAGATTTGTGCGTGATTTCTCACAACATGCTGCGCCACTGAATCACCTGGCAGGGAAAAATGTGCCTTTTGAATGGTCAGCTGACTGCGATGCTGCTTTCACTCACCTCAAGCAAGTACTCACTTCATCACCAGTTGTTACACTGCCTAACTTTTCACTTCCTTTTAAAGTGTACACAGACGCTTCTAAAGACGCTGTTGGAGCAGTGCTGGCCCAGGAGGATGGTGGTCTGGAGAGAGTAGTAGCCTACGCCAGCCAGGCCCTCACACACATACAGAAAAGGTGGTCTACGTTTGACAGAGAACTATGGGCTGTAGTGTGGGCGGTGCGTGAGTTCAAGCATTATGTGGGGATGTCGGCGTTCTCCATCATCACTGATCATCGCCCTCTGTTGGGTCTCAGACACATGGCTATTGATAATGACCCCACCGGACGAAGAAGCAGGTGGGTGCTGGAGCTGGATCCGTTCGACTGGACTATGGTGCACAAAGACGGCTCCCGCCATAAAAACGCTGACGCACTGTCCCGTCGGCCGGCGACCCCTGATCCCGTAGAGCTAGGCACTAAAACAGCAGGACTGCCCACTGTGGCTTCCGTGGGGGAATTGGATGGCTGTCCGTCCGCTGACGTAGAAGAGGCAGACCTGGCCTCTCAATATTCTCTCTGTGGTGCTGAGGGAGAGCTGCAGTCACTACAGCGTCAGGACACAGACATTTGTACAGTGCTGGCTTGGCTGGAACGGGGCGTTCCCCTTCGGCCTCGCGTACTCCCACGCGGGTCTTCCGCCGGTGTAAGGAATTTATGGACTGAGTTTCCCCGACTGTCGGTTAAGGAGGGGTTGTTGTGTCGTACATTACCGCCTGCGACCGTGGGAGAGCCGCAAATTCAAGTTGTGGTTCCCGCCTCCATGGTGCCGGAGCTTCTACAACAGTTACATGGGGGGCCAGCCGCTGCCCATTTTTCCGCGGAACGTGTGTGGGAAAGGGCCCGGCAATCTTACTACTGGCCCTTCATGCTGAGAGACATCAGACGGTGGTGTGAGCAGTGCAGAGCGTGTCAGACCCGCCGGCGCCCAGTCCCCGGGCCAAGGGCTCCTATGGGGGGTTTCCAGGTTCGTCGCCCCCTCCAAAGGGTGGCCATGGACATTCTGGAGTTGCCCTTAACGTCCCGGGGGAACAGATATGTTCTTGTGGTGGAGGACTACTTCACTAAGTTTGTTACATTGTATGCACTGCCCAACCAAACAGCTCACACTGTCGCTCGCTGCCTGTTTGAGGACTATGTGTTGGTGCATGGTGTCCCCGAGATCCTGCATAGCGATCAGGGTCGCCAGTTCGAAGCGGAAGTCATCCAGAGACTGTGCCAGTTGCTTGGAATAAAAAAAACACGCACCACTGCCTATAACCCCAAGTCTGATGGCATGGTGGAGCGTCATAATCGGACTTTGATTGACCAGTTAGCTAAAATGTTGATTTCTCACGGGGGTGAGTGGGACACGTATATGAGGCAGGTCACCTTTGCATACAACACATCCAAACACGCCAGCACCCGGTTCACTCCCTTTTACCTCATGCACGGGCGTGAGGCCCGGGTTCCTGCAGAGACACTGCTGCCCTCTAGTGTCCTGGACTCCCGGGGCTCTGGCATCCTGACGGACTATGTTTCAGCTACTGCTGAACGGCTGGAGTCGGCCTTCAGTGCAGCCAGGCTTAATTCAGTGGAGGCTCATGAGAGACAGAAAATGTATTATGATGATAAGTGCTGTCATCGGGCCCACAAAGAGGGCGCGTTGGTGTGGCTGAATAACCCCACTGAAAGCCGTACTAAGTTGGCGCCGCACTGGAAGGGCCCGTACCGAGTGATGCAGGTGCTGGTCTCTGGAGGGGAAGCGGGCTTGACATACCGCATCATCGACCCTCTGGACTTGATGGAGCGAGCCCAAGTAGTGCATCATGACAGATTGAAGCCGTGCACGTTGCCTTTGCAGGCGCAGGAGGTGCCTTCCTCTCCCTTCCCACTTGGGAGCTTCCCTACTGTGGAGGCTTCACCACCTCCCCAGGTCCCACAGTGCGGGGAGCTGGACAATGGACTGTGGGGGGATTCTTTGGGGCTTAGGCCCGGATTATCTCGCAGGGGGCGAGTGGTGCGACCTCCTTCGCATCTGCAAGATTTTTGCATGTTTTGAGGGGCCAGTGTTCTAGCCTTTGCAATACTGTTGATCAGATAAAAATATTGTTGATTTGTTATTCGTGCATTTAAGACGGTGAATTTTTTTTTTTCTTTTCTCTGCTCTATTTCCCCTTTGGTTGTTACCTATTTTGTTTGTGTCGAAACGGGGACGTTTCTAATTGAGGGGGGGACGTATGTAACAAACTGTTCAGGATGTTCCAAGTTACCTGAGTGTGTTAGGTAAGGAGGAGGAGTTTTATCCCTCCAGAGTTGCCGTAGGGCTGTGACGTAGGGTGTGTGGTTGTGGAAGGAGGTGTGTGAAGGATAAGATTAAAAAGAGGCGGTGGCTACCGAACCTGCTCTTATGTCTCCCGTTTATTATTTTATTATATAAGTACATTGTATAGGCGAACCCAGGACTCTCGGCTACAGTGCCTTGTCTTCCTTTTTTTTCCCCTCCTTCTGGAGCGCTTTTAGTTTTCAGGCTTCTCAAATACTTTATACATACTTTCTGTTTATAGCGTCTCAACTTTTTAGCATGAGAGAATTTCCTTTTTGTAGATTATTATAGATTGTTGTTTTTTTTGTGTATTCGACTCATAGAACTTTTTGGCTATTGCCTGTTCCTCCTTATGGAGTGATTTTCTGTTTATTGCCTTATGTCCTATGCTAATACCCTATAGGTGCTTGAATATATCTTAGATAGATTTTGTAGCCACTTTCTTTAATCACTCTGTCCTAGAGATAACAAGGAATTATCTAAATAAAGGTCTGAGTCAATTGTCACTCCTCTGCATCTGAGTCCTCATTTACGCCTAGACATAACAAATATATATTCATATATATATATATATATATATATATACACAGTATATCTAATATATATATATATATATATATATATATATATATATATATATATATATATATATATATATATATATATATATCAAATATATATACTGTATATATATCTAATGTATGTATGTATGTATGTATATATATATATATGTATATATATATATATATATATATATATATATATATATATATATATATATATATATATATATATATATATATATATATATATATATATATATATATATATATATATATATATATATATATATATATATCAAATATATATGTATGTATATATATATATATATCAAATATATATATATATATACTGTATATATATACAGCCTGGCCCCCGGCCAAACTGTTTTAAGCCAATGCGGCCCTCGAGTCAAAAAGTTTGGGGACCCCTGGTATTAATGATGTTCAGAGTCCTTAGGTTTGCTAATAGGCCCGCCGTTTTACTGTTGTTGTTTACTTGAGTCGTATTACAGTCTACACGTATCTCTTGTGTGTGACTGCCATCATATTGCAGCTGAGATAGGCTCCAGCACCCCCCGCAACCTCGAAAGGGACAAGCGGTAGAAAATGGATGGATGGATGGCATACCAAGAATACATTTTTAATGGAGTATAGTTCATGTATTTCATGTACTGTACAACTACAGTAGAAGGTAAGACGGACTCCAAATGTTTTTATTTTATTTTATCAAATCAAATAGATGAGACCAATAGGTTGTAAGGTAAATCTCTTTTTTTTTAATTAAAGCGAATTAACCCCTTCTTCTTTCTTGTTACCATTCTAATAAGCAACCTGTATTATCAGTGCTTAGAGTTGTTTAATTTATATGAAAAAACTAAACAAAAAAACACCTCCAGAGACCAGTGTGAAGGTCACTGCGTGTCACTGATTTCAAGGAGTAAAGAGAAAATTGCAAGGATTGAAAACCAAAACAACGAACATAGCAGTGATAGCATGTACTTTCGGCCTACAGGCTATGCTGGGCATTCAATCAAAACTCTCAAAAAAAAGCTTAAATATGTCTAAAATAGTAATGAAAGAAGCCTAAAAAGCAACAACAGGAGCCATAGACCAGTGTTTTTCAACCACACTACTGTGCCGCGAGATACAGTCTGGTGCGCCGTGGGAGATTATCTAATTTCACCAATTTGGGTTAAAAATGTTTTTTGCTATCCCGTAATTATAGTCTGCAAATTATGTGTTGTTGGTGAGTGTCAGCAGGGGCGCCGAAAAGGGGGGGGTAAAGGAGACTTCTAGGGGCCCATGATGGAGGGGGGCCCAGAGAGGCCCCTAATGATGATGAAATTATAATACAGGGGGCCCTATAAAGATTCTTTTCATGGGGCCCAAAATCCCTAGCGGCGCCCCTGAGTGTCAGTGCTGTCTAGAGTAACCGTGTAATACTCTTCCATATCAGTAGGTGGCAGCCGGTAGCTAATTGCTTTGTAGATGTCGGAAACAGCGGGAGGCAGCGTGCAGGTAAAAAGGTGTCTAATACTTAAACCAAAAATAAACAAAAGGTGCGTGCCCCTTAGATAAGACATTGAAGCTTAGGGAAGGCTATGCAGAACGAAACTAAAACTGAACTGACTACAAAGTCAACAAAAACAGAATGCTTGACAACAGCAAAGACTTACGGTGGAGCAAAGACAGCGTCCACAATGTACATCCGAACATGACATGACAATCAACAATGTCCCCACAAAGAAGTATAAAAACAACTGAAATATTCCTGATTGCTAAAACAAAGTAGATGCGGGAAATATCGCTTAAAGGAAGACATGAAACTGCTACAGGAAAATACCAAAAAAATATGAGCGCAAGACAAGAACTAAAACACTACACATGTCATGTCTGCGTTGATCATGTTTTTGTTTGGCCATGTGCTGTTTGTTTTTTGGACGCTTTTTAGTTCCTGGTTTTTCACTCCCTTGTTTTGTTTCCATGGTTACCCATTAGTTTCACCTGTTCCACGTTTGGACTCACACACCTGTCACCAATCATGTCACTGTTATTTAAGCCTGTCTTTTTCTGTTGGTCGGCCTGGCGACATTATCTGCTGTTACCCTTGTCACTCATGCGTTGATTCTATGCCATTGTTCCATGATCATTTCCATGCTTGTTCCAAGTAAGTTTTTTGTTTATTCATGTCACGTTTAGCAGTTCTTTTGTTTCATGTCCTTAGTCTACGTTAAGTGTAAGTTTTTGTTTCATAGTCAAGTTTGTACCTCCGCCTTGTGCAGTTTGTTCTTTTTGTTATAGTAAAAATAAATATGTCCATACCTTCACGCCACATCCGCTCCAACTTTTATTGCATCTCGGGAAAACAAACAACCCATAGTCCAAGTCCTGACAACACACAGGAAAACAGCAAAAAATACAAAATAAGTAAGGGTGTGATGTGACAGGTGGTGACAGTACACCTACTTTGAGACAAGAGCTATATTGATGCATGCTTGGTTATGCTTTAAAGTCATATCCAAAAATTGCGACAACGACTTTTTACTGTCAACTGAGTTTCGTTTTTAGTGATTTCTGCTGGTGGTGTGCCTCCGGATTTTTTCACACAAAAAATGTGCCTTGGCTCAAAAAAGGTAGAAAAACACTGCCATAGACAATACTCAGTCTTATAGGATAATGAGCATAATAAAGGTATAATACAGGTATTGGTATTGGTACTCCTTACAATGACAAAGCATTGTCATATTAATAGTACAATAATGCTTTGTTTCTGAGAGAGTATGACAACAATATTCAGAGACAACAGCTTGCCTTCAAAAAACACAGAATCTCTCACCTAACATTTATTCAGGAACATTGCCATGCTTGCCAAGTTAGCTGAGCTTCTTTTATTACACTTGGGTTGGACTGGCTCATGGAATCTGCTGCATCACGCTGGCAGAGCGAGAGTCTCACAGAATGATGGCAGGCTGCAGGAATTTGGGACGTTTTAGAGATGAGGCGGAGATTTGGAGTCATCCAGGAGGTTTCTGTGCATCAGAAGCGCGCCTGTGATGTGTTCATGATGTGTGATGTCATCCCATGGGTTGTTTCAATCAAGAATATATTTATAGATTTATAAATTGGGGCTATAAGCAGAATTGTATTTTGAGGCCTTCCCCACTCCCCATTACAGGAAAATGTGTTTATTTATTTATTTATTTGATGCGTGTTTTGTACGGAAACGAAGACAAGGTAAATATATTAATGATTTTAGTGCAAAAAACACATTTAACATCATCAAAACATACATTTGCATTACCATCCTGTCACATCTCCAACGAGGATTTGAACTGTTTACAAGCCCAGCACGAACACACATGCAAAATGTCTTGGGAAATTTACCACTGAATTGTTATCAGTGACTGAGCAGGAAGGGGCTTGGAATACGTTTGCGGTAAAATCATATATGAAGCGTCCTATAGTTCATTAATTGACATTTTACATGTGCTACGTCACACAAAACGGGACCCCCACTGATTCTCACTGTTGCTTTATGTCCGTCATGTTTTTTTTTCCTACTCAAATGTTCAGAGGACCAACGTGATATTATGCTTCTGAAATGTTTCACTACTCGGGATAAGCACCGAAACCTGGTTCCATAATGGCACCAATGCCGACTTAAACGTTACGAACCAGACCAAAAAAAGAAGCCATCAGTGACTTATTGATTATTCTTGTAAATAATGTAGTGTCCCGACAGAAGCACACACAGTCTGGCGCTCTTTTTAAACTTTATTGCCAACCTTTTAAAAAAAAAAAAACATTTATTATTTTTTTTTCTTCATTTTATCGATTTTTACTTGCATTCATGAACACCTGGAAACATTACAACTCATGTTCCTCATTTTTTGTACATTCTCTATGTTCTGTATTGCTGCAATAGTTATGACAATTTATTGTAGATTTTATTACTTACTTGTATTACTTACTTGTCAATTAATGAATATAAGTGACATACTTAAATTACAAGTCTGTTGAATTTGGATCTAACAAAATTCCAAAACATTTTTTTCTTTTTTACAATATATTGCATGTTTTCCATTTTAAAGTAAGGGTTTAGGCATCGTTTTCAAAGTACCGATTTGGTGTTAGTATCGGTTCAAATGTAAACGATACTAATCCTTAATCACTACCGGATCGCATTTGTGCATGGGCAACATTAACACTACTTGCCCACAGTAAAAAAAAATGTTGGGTTAAAAAATAACCCACTTTAACCCAACTGCTGGTTCAGAAAAGGACCAACCCCTTATATGAGTTATTTTAACTCAACATTTTGGGTTAATTTTTCAACCCAACTTTTGCGTTGAATTATTTAACCAAAAAGTTGAGTTGTGATAACTTCATGTTGGGTTATTCCCCACCAAACTATTGGGTTGAATTATTTAACCCAAAAGTTGAGCTATGCTAACTCAATGTTGGGTGATTGTAAATAATGTTAATGAGATTAATCCATAATAAAATACCCTTCAAGAAAAAAGTAACTTTTTAATAAAAAAAAAAAAGCCTTTAACTGAAAATGCGTTACACATTGAGAAACAGCCCAAAAATTGTTCAGACTTTTGAAAACCCAGAAATTTTGTTAAAATAATATCCTTATAACCCGAAAAATGGATTGCTATTCATAAAAATAACTCCAAAATGTAACCCAACACTAGCAACTCATAAATTGGGTTATCAAAATAATCCTGTATTTATTAGTGTGCGGACAAATTGCCCGAAAAGTGTTGCCAAATAAAAAAATGTAATCACTGCACTGCAGATGGGTTGTTTGCATTTAACATTTCAATCCTATTATTAATGATGATGGAGTAACAATTCAATTTGACAATCCTAGCTTGTATCAATTATTGCTTCATCAAAACAACATCTTACAGTGAAAAAATAAATGAACTAAATGCAAATTCACAGGCGTTGTCCAAAATGCGCAACCTGGCGTATTTGAGGCCTGCAGCTCTTTTTTTTTTAATGAACATTTTAAACACAAAAATTAAACATGGCCTCTCATTACAGTAACTACAAACTTGTGTAACCCATCAATCAAACGGAGTCTGGCAGTCACATGACCTTTCATATTGCAAACTGTAGAATGGGGCCAGACGAGGCGATGTCAATTTTTTTTTACCTTACAAAGTATGAAAAGGAACATTTATATCATGCGCTGTCATGTGTGTCAGTAGATATGTTCACATTTTAGCCTACAAGAATTCCACTCTCAACTCGAGAAAACATGTTGCGATAAGTTCTAGATATTTGTTTATGTTTTAGCTGCCTATGTGCTAACATTAGCCCTGTTTTAACATCATAAGTGACTGTAAAATGTGCCGCTTTTATAGTACATGCTGTAGTTGTGTCTCTCTGTCTCGCTCAGTCACTCACACACAAACACACACTAAATACAAAATAGCTAATACATAAGGCAGAAGTTATTTACCAGTTACTCAGTACTTGAGTAGTTTTTTCATTGAATGCTTACTTACTGTTAAGTACTTATTTTGATGAGTACTTTTTGCTTGTATTGAAGACATGATACTCTGGAGTAACTTACTTGAGTTACTTGAGTAACTCTTACTTGAGTACATTGTATTTGCTACTCTACTCACTTCTGATCCGTCATTGTTTGTCATGACCGGTTTGGACTTTGTTTTCTTATGCTCATGTATTTTGTTGTATTTCCTGTTATGCGCTTTTATTTATGTTTCCATTTCCTTTTATAGCCTCTTTTTTCAATTATTTTACGGTCTCTGAGCCGACTTCTTCACCTGTTGCCAACCAGGATACTTTATATGCCAGCTCTGTCCATACGATTTACCTGCACTTCACCTGCCGTCCCTGTATCCTGGAATCACGACCAACAACACGTAAAACCAGAGCGTAACATGATCATTTGTAAATAAAGTAAACAAAAAGTGAAGAATATCATATAGAGTGTTTTTCTGCATGGAAAAAACACACTCCTGGCCAAGGATATGGAGTGTGTTGAGTTGATCTCTTTTAGTGCTTAGAGTGTCCGCCCTGAGATGGGTAGGTCGTGAGTTCAAACCCCGGCCGAGTCATACCAAAGACTGTAAAAATGGGACCCATTACCCCCCTGCTTGGCACTCAGCATTGGAATTGGGGGTTAAATCACCAAAAATGATTACCGGGGGCGGCCACCGCTGCTGCTCACTGCTCCCCTCACCTCTCCCAGGGGGTGAGGGTGATGGGTCAAATGCGGAGGATAATCTCACCACACCTAGTGTGTGTGTGACAATCATTGGTGCTTTAACTTTTTAACTTTATGTTCTAATTTGTATGTACCATAATCTAAAACCATCTGTAGATGAGTTAACATATATAAACTTAATTATCTGCACATATGCATGTTAGCTAAACATTTTCATCCTGCAGTCACTTTGACATTCAAAAACAATTCACTTCCTTGATGCACACCTGGACAAGACAATTAACCGACACAACGTTTCTGGTCGAACCAGTTGAAAGCTTTTTTTTTTTTTTTGCAAATTCCCATGAGGAAACTCTGATGTCACTTTGATGCATTTTAAAACAGCTGCTGATTTCTGCTTTGCATTTTGCACGCGAGGATCAACAAAAACCACAAAAAAAACAAAAAAACCTTTAAATGTTTCGTTGTTTGTTCTCAAACTGTTCCATCGCACAAGGGAGCAGAAGTTTTCCAATCAGACAAAAGTGTGTTTCACAACATCTCAGCCTCATCCACAGCAGCGTCTGGCCTCCAGACTCTAAATCAAATCTCCGTAAAGCCTTTAGGACCTCCGGGGGGGAAGTTGGTTTTATTGAGAGCGTTTGATTGGTCCCGGTCTCGCTTGGTTTGCGCCTCTGAAAATCACAGTCATAAATTTCGCTGTTGCTACAATCTAACCAAACACCTTCACCCGTCTGACTAGTGAGCAGACTGTTATTAAGAAAGAAAAGCCCCAAGCGCCTCGTCACCCTTCTGCATGTCTGTATTTTTTCGGAGGGTTGTGTTTTGGACCTAAAAGCCTCCGTCTGTCATGTTTTTACCCCCATATAAAACAGTCAATCAGCAGCTCTTTGGTGCATAATTGGTGCCATTAGCTTCACACATCATCCACTCAGTGTGCTTAAAAAGCAGCCCTGGTGAGTTCTAGCTTTCCCTCTCCACTTGTTTATCACACTGGCTGTTGTCACATTCCCAAGGTTTGTGGACACCACGTTCATTTACGGGCCGATTGGTAGGGATGATACTCGAAACCGGTTTTCCCGGTTGTTCGATAAGAAAAGAACCGAGTCCTCGGACTCGAATCCCTTTTTGAGAACCGGTACCCATTATCGAGACCACTATAGTAGAGAAAAAGAGTTGGTTCTTTATTCGCATCCCGTCCCGACCAGAAATGCTCCGTGGGACATTACAAGAAATGACGTCACGTAGCTCAGTCATTAGGCGCAGATAGGGAAAGCAGGAAAACAATGGACCGGAAAAAGCGCTCCAAGGTGTAATAAAGTTCAAAACAAAAGGTATAATCCAATGAATAACTTTACTGAGAGATTTGAGCAGACTACAAACACATGACGAACACTTTTACGACCAACCGGAAACATAACAACCAGGCTAGCAACGCACCTCCTTTACAGCAGCTGTCGCAACGTTCTTAAAGAAACCGCAGCACATACAAATATATACAACATATCTCCCTTTTTTAACTTTTGTTTTTCTTTACTTGTAAACAAACCAAAATCACATTGTGTATGTGTTGTCTGTCTAATTATAAATAATGCAGACGAGGCGTGTTGGCTGAGTTCTTGACGTTTACTTTCACAGCGTGGCAACATGCAACACTTTTCGGGGCTACCGCGCATGCTCGTAACTCCTGTTGCATGCTGGGTAGTGTAGTTGTTATATTCCCTATATTCCCTAGCTCATAACATCTTTCCCCCTATAATGTTAACTCGATAAAGTGTATTTCTTTTTTTAGCTTTAACTTTTTATATTTTAGCATTGTAACCACATTTGCAAACAACTTTTCTCTTCATAGAATTCTCTTTCAATAAAGAAATAAAGTGCCAAAATGTCAAAGCATCATAACACACAGTTATGTCAAATAGCAGCAGAAGTGCACTTTTTGGAGAGCTGTATTATTTTCAGTTTTGTGCCCAAGGGACTGATTTTATTTAACACTATATTATTATTTATACACCTATAGTGATCACAGAGACAGGTTGTTTCTGTGTTACTGTATATATTTGTTTTTCTGAAAAATCCCACTTAATATACTTTGGGTAACAACAGTCAATATTTATTTATTTATTTATTTATTTTTAGGTGGGTAACAGTCAATATTTATTTATTTATTAGATTTTATTTTTTTCTTATATAGTAAAAGTGAGCTTTTGTTAAACCAAATATTGTGGTTTTTTTTTCCATATACAACAACCTATCTGGACTCGATAAGAGAATCGATAAGGAATCGGTTCGATAAAAAGATTCGAAAATAGGCTCGAACTTGATAATTCCTTATCAAACTCTTTTTTAGAAATAAAAACTGCTTCTCTCTTAAAGTCAGAAAGAAATTGGTGACAGCAACTATCTTGCCTGTAATTGATTATGGAGACGTGCTTTATTTTAGTGCTTCATCTAAATGCCTCCAGTCCTTGGACACTGTTTTTCATTCAGCACTAAGATTTGTTACTGGCTGTCGTAGTCTCACCCACCATTGTCAACTGTATATGAAGTCAGACTTATCTTCATTGAGTGCACGCAGATACACACATTGGCTGACTTTAATTCATAAGGCTCTTTTAGGTTTAATACCTCCATACTTGTGTACTCTGTTACAAAGAAAAAGCAGCTCTTACGCATTACGTTCTAACAATTTGTATGTTTTAACTGTTCCTCATGTACGGACTGAATTTGGCAAAAGAGCTTTTGGCATTGCTGCCCCTATGGCATGGAATGAATTGCAGACGAAACTGAAACTTACAGAACTACTTCCATTTGGAGCCTTCCGTTCTGTCCTGAGGGACAAACAGCGAGAGACGTTTGCACAGTGCCTGTGTTTTTAAAGGCCTACTGAAATGAATTTTTTTTATTTAAACGGGGATAGCAGATCTATTCTATGTGTCATACTTGATCATTTCGCGATATTGCCATATTTTTGCTGAAAGGATTTAGTATAGAACAACGACGATAAAGATTGCAACTTTTGGTATCTGATAAAAAAAAGGCTTGCCCCTACCGGAAGTAGCGTGACATAGTCAGTTGAACATATACGCAAAGTTCCCTATTGTTTACAATGATGGCCGCATGAAGTGAGAGAGATTCGGACCGAGAAAGCAACAATTTCCCCATTAATTTGAGCGAGGATGAAAGATTTGTGGATGAGTAAAGTGCAAGTGAAGGACTAGTGGGGAGTTGAAGCTATTCAGATAGGGAAGATGCTGTGAGAGCCGGGGGTGACCTGATATTCAGCTGGGAATGACTACAACAGTAAATAAACACAAGACATATATATACTCTATTAGCCACAACACAACCAGGCTTATATTTAATATGACACAAATTAATCCTGCATAAAAACACCTGCGTGTTTGTTACGCTAGCTCCTAGCTCCTCTGCTAGCTCCTAGCTCCATAGAACACGCCAATACAATTCAAACACCTGATCAACACACACAATCACTCAGCCCAAAAGACCGTTCACCTAACCCAAGGTTCATAAAGCTTATATATTTTTAAAAAGTTACGTACGTGACGCGCACATACGGTCAAGCTATCAAATGTTTAGCAGCCAAGACTGCATACTCACGGTACCTGATATTCAGCTGGGAATGACTACAACAGTAAATAAACACAAGACATATATATACTCTATTAGCCACAACACAACCAGGCTTATATTTAATATGCCACAAATTAATCCTGCATAAAAACACCTGCGTGTTTGTTATGCTAGCTCCTAGCTCCTATGCTAGCTCCTAGCTCCATAGAACACGCCAATACAATTCAAACACCTGATCAACACACACAATCACTCAGCCCAAAAGACCGTTCACCTAACCCAAGGTTCATAAAGCTTATATATTTAAAAAAAAGTTACGTACATACGCAAAAAAAAGTTGCGCACATACGGTCAAGCGATCAAATGTTTAGAAGCCAAAGCTGCATACTCACAGTAGCACATCTGCGTCTTTGTCATCCAAATCAAAGTAATCCTGGTAAGAGTCTGTGTTGTCCCAGTTCTCTACAGGCATCTGTGTATCGAAGTCAAAAGTCCTCCTGGTTAGAGTCTCTGTTATCCGAGTTCTTCCATCTTGACTGCATCTTTCGGGAATGTAAACAAAGAAGCGCCGGCTGTGTACTGTTGTTGCTGACTACGTTCGAAAAATACGTCCATTTCGCACCGACAACTTTCTTCTTTGCTTGCTCAGCTTCCTTCTCCATAATGCAATGAACATGATTGCAACAGATTCACGAACACAGATGTCCAGAATACTGTGGAATTATGAAATGAAAACAGAGCTTTTTCGTATTGGCTTCAATGTGGAAGGCATACCCGTGTTCGCCGGGCTACGTCACGCGCATACGTCATCCTCAGAGGCGTTTCGAACCGGAAGTTTAGCGGCAAATTTAAAATGTCACTTTATAAGTTAACCCGGCCGTATTGGCATGTGTTATAATGTTAAGATTTCATCATTGATATATAAACTATCAGACTGCGTGGTCGGTAGTAGTGGGTTTCAGTAGGCCTTTAAAGATGTAAATCTCTGTTGTTTTACAGTTCTCTTATGTATTTTAAAATGTATGTCTTAAGGTATTTATTTTGAAACTGCTCTGTGACATGTGCTGTTGACCTCTTGGCCAGGTCACCCTTGTGAAAGAGATCTTGATCTCAATGGGTTTTCTTATCTGGTTAAATAAAGGTTCTAAACATCATCCCTACCGATTGGGCCTCTCCGGTCCCAACCCACTAAACTACAGGGGACACTGAACAGACACACTGTTGGGAGCCCACCAGGTGGCAGCATTTTGGATTGCAGTGATGCCATAGAGCAGTGATTCTCCAACTGTGGTACGCGTACCACTATTGGTGCGCCAAAGAATCACTTATTTAAATGATGTGTATTTCTGGTCTTGTCATCCTCGTCCGGACAGAAGGGCGACACGGCAGTGCGGTTGGATCAAAAGAGACGTCGGAGACGCTTTACTGAACCAAAGGTTGCTTTATTACAAGCGAGTGTCATTATACAGGACTGCAGTTCCTGGAGGAGGTGAGGTCAAGAAAATGAGGCACTCCTAACTTGGAGAAGCCAAACCATCAGTTTTATATTTGTGTTTGTGTGTGTGTGTGTGTGTGTGTGTGTGTGTGTGTGTGTGTGTGTGTGTGTGTGTGTGTGTGTGTGTGTGTGTGTGTGTGTGTGTGTGTGTGTGTGTGTGTGTGTGTGTGTGTGTGTGTGTGTGTGTGTGTGTGTGTGTGTGTGTGTGTGTGTGTGTGTGTGTGTGTGTGTGTGTGTGTGTGTGTGTGTGTGTGTGTGTGTGTGTGTGTGGTACATCCTGACCATAAAAGGAGATGTTTGTGTGTAAGTGTCTGGAAAACAATTGCTTTAAGTCATTACTTAAATGTTGACATTGAGCTAGACAGGTAGTCTCTTCTGTAAAAAGTGATAGGGCTATCACTTTTGCATTCCGAAGTCCCAATTAGGGCCTCTTTTCCTACAAGAAGTGATCCAATCCACCTGCGAATGTCAAACTAAAGGCCCTTATCTTATTTTGTGCTCAAACTGAAATACCACTGTTTAATTAAAATTGGTGGTTTGCTTTCTCCAAGACGAATATGAACATTCACCATATGCAAAACATATTATGAGTTGATTAATTCACTTCATTATTATTCAAACACAATGTTACTGTTCACACTTCGTGTAATATTACAGTGGCCAAAATATAAAATATACTTCTTAAATAAAACCTCTGCTTTGTTTTTAATGACTATTAATGGCTACTACGCTACTGTATTTTAATGTTGGTGATTATGGTGGTACTTGGAGAGCCAAGTGTTTTCTGAGGTGGTACTTGGTGAAAAAAAGTTCAGAACCTCTGCCATAAACATCAACAGTATTATGCCTGTGTTAGCCCACTGCTACACTACGTTGGCGGCAGTCAATTTGACAGCATTGTGTCTTATGAACAAATCAAAGTTTCAATCAAAGTTAATTTTTTTAGCCGTTAATCACAAGTGTCTCAAAGGGCTGCACAAGCTACAACGACATCCTCGGCTCAGATCCCACATCAGGGCAAGAAAATAGTCAACCCAATGGGATACAATGAGAAACCTTGGAGGGGACCGCAAAAATACATGTACATACAATTATGTTATGCCAAAATAACTACACTAAATTATTAATGTTCATGTTTCTTAACTTAACTGTCAATAAAATTAAAATTCAAATGAAAATAAGGCTTCACCACGATAGTCCTAATTTTTGCGCTTACAAAACTTCTCTATGACTTTAGCTTCAGACATCTTCTGTTTCTTTGAGAATGTCATTGCTGACACAAGTGGTGGAAAAGTGTATTACAACTGAGTACCGCTGACAAACTGATATTTTTTGCCGGCCCTATCGGGGGCACTCACGGACAGCCCTGTGGTTAAGAAACCCTCCATCCATCCATTTACTACCGCTTGTCCCTTACGGGGTCGCGGGGGGTGCTGGAGCCTATCTCAGCTGCATTCGGTCGGAAGGCGGGGTACACCCTGGACAAGTCGCCACCTCATCACAGGGCCAACACAGATAGACAGAAACACTGGTTTAAATTATAAGTAAAATGTGATCTTTACTAGACTCCTGCATAAACGTGCACAGGCCCCAATGTGGCCCCAATGTGGCCCCAATGTGGCCCCAATGTGGCCTTGATGTCACTTATATGCGAAGGTTGATAAAGTGAAAACAGGAAGTTGACCGGATTCCGTAAATGAACAAAATCTGTGTTCAAAGAACTCCGGCTTATTAGTGATTCCCAGAGCCCCAAAAAAGTCTGCGGGCTATAGAGCGTTTTCTATTCTGGGCTCCAGTACTCTGGAATGCCCTACCGGTAAAAGTTAGAGATGCTACCTCAGTAGAAGCATTTAAGTCCCATCTTAAAACCTGCTCAGTGGCCTTGTGGTTAGAGTGTCCGCCCTGAGATCGGCAGGTTGTGAGTGCAAACCCCGACCGAGTCATACCAAAGACTATAAAAATGGGACCCATTTCCTCCCTGCTTGGCACTCAGCATCAAGGGTTGGAATTGGGGGTTAAATCACCAAAAATGATTCCCGGGCGCTGCCACCGCTGCTGCTCACTGCTCCCCCCACCTCCCAGGGGGTGAACAAGGGGATGGGTCAAATGCAGAGGACAAATTTCACCACACCTAGTGTGTGTGTGACAATCATTGGAACTTTAACTTAAAACTCTTTTGTATACGCTAGCCTTTAAATAGATCCCCCTTTTAGACCAGTTGATCTGCCGTCTCTTTTCTGCTCTGCCTTCCTCTCCTGCCTGGAGAGGTTATTAAGTGACCACAGATGATTTTTTTTGTCAGAATGTCATCCAGGAACGTAAAACGTTTTATTTGATTGCGCGTCATTTATTTTCATTTACACTCGTTTTTGAACTGACGTATGCATTAATCAGATCATGATCATAATTCATGATTAATGCAAACATTTTTGTGATTAATCACATGAGTTAACTCGTTCATTTTAACGGCCCCTACTAATATAATTTTTTCTTGTTAAGGTTACCATTTTTTGGTTGTTTTTTTCAAAAATTTGTTTTTCGAGTTTGTGTTTTTCGATCATATTTTTAGAATGCTCAGTGAGCCAACAAAAATACAAGCAGCTGGCCTCACTTTAAACACCCCTCCTCGAAAAAACGGTGCTTTGAGGTATTTAGGGATCTGCTGCAAAAATGAATTGAACTCTCGGGTTAGTCAGACATCATTTGCCCTGTAATGGGGTGTTGGAAATGTTGTTCGAAAGTCTTTAAACTACAGAGAATAGGGACCATTTGGATGTCCATACATCACAGCAGAGGCCTTCTGACACACACACGCTCACACACACACACACACACACACACGCACACACACACGCACGCATACACATACACACGCACACAGATGGTCTGAGAGATGCTTCAACAATTAAGCTGATCCATTGAAAATCTCTCAATGTGACAAGCTGGAGGAAGCCTGCTGCTGCCTCTCGCTGTTCTCCGATGCATGTTGATTCCTCAGCGCACTGTTTGCCCCCCGGGCCGACGTCGGTACCCAGCACTTTCACAACTGCACATGAGAGCACCAAGCGTCTGCTCGAAATTCTGCAACCTAAATACGAAGGAGTCTATTGAAAGAAAACAATTACAGAGTCATCGCACACAAACGCGACCTTTGTTAAATCCTGGGTTGACTCCCTTTTGGGGGTTGTCAGGTCACGGAAAAAAAGGACAGAAGTGATGTTGCCAGCTACATGCCTGGAAAGCATACCAGTTCTCCAGTGGTTTACTTCCTATATAAATGGAATAACTTTTAATGTTGCTTTTAATGATGTATTGTCCAATGTGTCCAATCTGTCATGTGGTGTGGCTCAGGGTTCTGTTCTGGGGTCTGTTTTATTTTTGTTGTATCTGATGCCGCTTGGGAGGTTGATCAGTAGCTTTAAAAATGTTTCTTATCATTTCTACGCAGATGGTATTCAATTGTTAAGCTCCTTCAATGATTCAGTTTCACTTTTTATCTGAGTTAAAGTTAAAAAAGTTAAAGTACCAATGATTGTCACACACACACTCAGTGTGGCGAAATTATTCTCTGCATTTGACCCATCACCCTTGATCACATCTGTGAGGTGAGGGGAGCAGTGGGCAGCAGCGGTGGCCACGCCCGATAATCATTTTTGGTGATTTAACCCCCAATTCCAACCCTTGATGCTGATTGCCAAGCAGGGAGGTAATGGGTCCCGTTTTTATAGTCTTTGGTATGACTCGGCCGGAGTTTGAACTCACGACCTACCGATCTCCTTGCAGACACTCCAACTACAAGGCCACTGAGTAGTTCTTGGAGTGCATATCCTGTATTATTATCCTGTAGAAAACGGAAACTCTGAAAATTTCTCCCGACAAAAAGATCCCCCTGATCAAGAACTCCCATGGTGCTCTGGGTGCATCTGTTAAAAGCAGCCTCAGAAACCTTGGGTTTGTGTTGGATCAGTCCATGTCTTTGGTGGTGTCACTGTTGTCAACTGACCAAAAACTGTTTTTATCATCTCAGCAATATTTCTAAAGTGAGAAATTTGTTGTCAAAATTGGATCTGGAAATGATCATTCACGCATTAATTTAGTCTCGCATTGACTATTGCAATTCTCTTTTCAACTCTCTTCAACAAGTCAACGCTAAAGAGACTTCAGACACTACAAAATGCGTCTGCCAGACTTTTGACCGGTGCACCCAGAACAGCCCATATCAGCCTCGTTCTATCCAGTCTTCATTGGCTTCCAGTTAAATTCCGCATTGAGTTTAAGATTTTAGTCCTGCATTGCATGGTGAGGCCCCTCAGTACATCACTGACTCAGACCAAGGTCTTCTAAAGATCCCAAAAACTTGTTTTAAAACCCGTGGAGACCTGGCATTCCAGGCTATAGCTCCCAGACTCTGGAACAATTTGCACCAGTCCCTCCGTGATCTTGACTGTGTTGAAACTTTTAAGAAACATTTGAAAACTTCTCTTTTTAGTAAAGTTTTTAGTTAATGCACCGCTTAACTGTCATTTTTAATCCACTTTGTATCCTTTTTATGATGTTGCCCCTGTTGTTTTAATTGAATTGTTGTTTTACCTCACCTATGTTTTGTACAGCGCTTTGTGATGTTATCTGTGAAAAGCGCTTTATAAATAAAATGTACTTACTTACTTACTTACATTTATTTTTGAAGTCCAATTAAGCAAGAATCATATTGACTTACTGTAGGTGTCTGAATGAGAGACATTTTCAAAAACTTGTGGTCTGCTTTGAGACTGGAAGGTCGTGAGTTCAAACCCCGGCCGAGTCATATCAAAGACTATAAAAATGGGACCCATTGCCTCCCTGCTCAGCATCAAGGGTTGGAATTGGGGGTTAAGTCACTAAAAAGATTCCTGAGCGCGGTGATCGCTGCTGCTCTCTGCTCCCCTCACCTCCCAGGGGGTGAACATGGGGATGGGTCAAATGTAAAGGATAGTTTCACTACACCTAGTGTGTGTGTGACTATCGTTGAGACTGTAACTTTAACTTAAAACAGGTATTATTTGGTTTACAAGGTTCTATGGTTCCGAATGCTCTCCCATAAATTAATAAAAAAATAAATTTTTGTTCGTAAACACATTTTTAAAATGTTTTACTTGATTGCACATCATGTATTTGCTTAAAGCTTGGTAACAGTTTTGTCCTAAAGTCCAGTCGGGGTTTATTTTGAAGTGAAATGTGTCAGTGAGCACAACAGTCGGGTCTCCTCAGTCATCTTTGCACTGACGTACTACGTATTACAGTCGTCCCTCGCCACATTGCACTTCAAATATTGCTGCTTCACCACATCGCTGATTTTTTTCTTGTTTTGGGGAGTGTTTTTTTAAGGATATTCCACCACATGTTTGCCCTAAATTAAGCATTTCCAAGCATCAGAATGAAATACAAATATCAATACAACAGTATTATTGGCCACCAAATGAGACCAACCCTATCAGCTCATGCTGTTCAGTATTGTGGCCACTGATTGGCTCAGTTTCAGACAGTATTACGACATTGGATTGAAGGAATGTAAAGGTGACTCAAGGGTGTTATTTCAGCTATGAAGCCAGCTATTCCATTTATAATTACTGATTTCTACTTTGCAGAAATTCCTTTATTTCTGCCAAATAACAGCCATAAACAAGGCTTTACTGTATTTAAAAATTGTATATATAAATAATATTAAATATGACTCATTATCTAATTACGCTTTTTTTGTACAAAAACAAATATATATATGTGGGAAAAATGGTTTCCTAAACATTTTTAAAAAAAAAATTATTGCTTTATTTATTTTCCTATGATACTGTACCGAGTCTTTGATTTATTTTGTAAAATTTTACATTTTGTCTATTATTCGTGCACTTTAATTTTTTAAGTTGTTCTTGATTTATTAAAGTAAAAAAAAAAAGTTCAAGTACCAATGATTGTATCACACACACACTAGGTGTGGTGAGATTATCCTCTACATTTGACCCATCACCCTCACCCCCTGGGAGGTGAGGGGAGCAGTGATTTTGGTGATTTAACCCTCAATTCCAACCTTTGATGCTGAGCAGTTTTGTTATGTCAATTGATTGACCACAGCTGTGACTATTCAAGCGCATCACTTCCTGTTGAAAATTGCACACTGACAAAGACATTTTTGAAACCGGTCTGTGTTTGGTGGCGCCTGCACAGTTTGTATTAAAATTATCAGAAGGACACAAGTGTGGCTGGCCTTGCTTTTTCTCTTAGTACACTTTTTGCCGTGCACCTCTTTATTTTTGTTTTATTACGTTTTTTGAAGAGTGCATGTTTTTCCTGTATTTTGTGCCTTTTTTGTACAGACAGCCCAAAAACCATCTACAAAAACAAAAATGCTAATGTTGTTCCATATACTAGATCAGTGTTTTTCAACCTTTTTTGAGCCAAGGCACATTTTTTGCATTGAAAAAATCCGGAGGCACACCACCAGCATAAATCATTAAAAAACAAAACTCGGTTGACAGTAAAAAGTCGTTGTCACAATTTTTGGATGACTTTAAACCATAACCAACCATGCATCAATATAGCTCTTGTCTCAAAGTAGGTGTACTGTCACCACCTGTCACATCACGCCGTGACTTATTTGGAGTTGTTTTCTGTTTTCCTGTGTGTATTTTGTGCCTTTTTTGCACAGACATCCCAAACCAGTTTAGACCAGTTGATCTGCCGTTTCTTTTCTTTTCTCCTCTGCCCCCCTCTCCCTTGTGGAGGGGGAGTTACACAGGTCCGGTGGCCATGGATGAAGTGCTGGCTGTCCAGAGTCGGGACCTGGGGTGGACCGCTCGCCTGTGCATCGGTTGGGGACATCTCTGCGCTGCTGACCCGTCTCCCTCGGCATGGTTTCCTGCTGGCCCCACTATGGACTGGACTCTCACTATTATGTTGGATCCACTGTGGACTGGACTTTCGCTGATATGTTGGATCCACTATGGACTGGACCTTCACAATATTATGTCAGACCCACTCGACATCCATTGCTTTCGGTCTCCCCTAGAGGGGGGGGCGGAGGCGTGGGGGGGGGGGGGTACCCACATATGCGGTCCTCTCCAAGGTTTCTCATAGTCATTCACATCGACGTCCCACTGGGGTGAGTTTTTCCTTGCCCTTATGTGGGCTCTGTACCGAGGATGTCGTTGTGGCTTGTGCAGCCCTTTGAGACACTTGTGATTTAGGGCTATAAAAATAAACATTGATTGATTGATTTATTGATAGTGTTTTAGTTCTTGTATTGCGCTCCTATTTTGGTGGCTTTTTCTCTTTTTTTGGTATTTTCCTGTAGCAGTGTCATGTCTTCCTTTGAGCGATATTTCCCGCATCTACTTTGTTTTAGCAATCAAGAATATTTTAGTTGTTTTCATCCTTCTTTGTGGGGACATTGTTGATTGTCATGTCATGTTCGTATGTACATTGTGGACGCCATCTTTGCTCCACAATAAGTCTTTGCTGTCGTCCAGCATTCTGTTTTTGTTTACTTTGTAGCCAGTTCAGTCTTAGTTTCGTTCTTCATAGGCTTCCCTAAGCTTCAATGCCTTTTCTTAGGGGCACTCACCTTTTGGTTATTTTTGGTTTAAGCATTAGATACCTTTTTACCTGCACGCTGCAATTAGCTACCTGCTGCCACCTACTGATATGGAAGAGTATTACACGGTTACTCTGCCGAGCTCTAGACAGCACCGACCACTCAACAACAACACATCATTTGCAGACTATAATTACAGGTTTGCAAAAAATAATTTTTAACCCAAATAGGTGAAATTAGATAATCTCCCACGGCACACCAGACTGTATCTCACGGCACACTAGTGTGCCGCGGCACAGTGGTTGAAAAACACTGTAATAGATGATGAGATGTTGTGTAGCAGAGCAGAGCGACAGTGTCACACTTCAGTTTGAATGATGTGTGTACTTTCTTTTCGTGAAGCTAATGAATAATAACCGCCTGTCTGTTGACAGATGAGCGGACTGACTGGTTTTTAGTCATTCTTCAGCCTTTCAACACATGGCTGTACTGCACGGATTGTTTTTACAACTGCAACACGAAGAAAGAGAGTGACATTCAATGATTTTTATTATCATTATTAATTTTTGACACAAGCACTAATATAGTGACGATACAGCATTAAAGGAAGCAAGGAAGACATATCCTCTGTCACAAGCTAAACAAAAAAAAAAGTTTGGAATACAAGGAAAGTGAAAATGAAATTAAAAGCATTTAAATAAATAGTTTTTTTTCCAAAGCACCAAATAAAATAAAAACAATTTAGAGAGGATTTAACTTTTCCATACATTCAGGATCGACTCTAATCGTGATGTCCTTGTTTGTTCTTCGTGCTTCTTTCTGTTTCTGAGAGAACTTTGCCTTCCTTATTGCCACGACGGCCACAACCAGGCCGGTCGCCAGGATCACGATCACTATGGCCACGATGGCCAGCTCAGAGATGCCCGACGTTTTCCCCGTAAGAATCATTCTGTTTTCCTGTTTAAGGAAGCACTTGGGTGTCTCGTACCAGAATTGTCCTTCATCTTCGTATTCGTCATCGTAGTCGTCTATGTAATCATAATCAGATTCCAGTGACTCTTCTCCCCCTAAAGCGACACACCAGTAGAAGCCGCCATCATTCTGGTGCGCGTCAGACAGCGTCAGTGAGAAGTTGCCCATAGACAGCGATGTCCTGCCTCTCAGATCCTCTGGGACTTCTGCCGTCTCGTCGCTGGAGTCCAGTATGAGCCGATGTCCGCCTGCTGATTCTTGTCGGAACCAAAGCACCCTGTTCGGTACGTCTCGGCCAACATCGCATTCCAGCAAGATGGTGCCACCGTCAGTAAACACTTTTTCCGTGGTTTTCTTTCGAGGGCACAGAGCGAGCGAGTATTGCAGGTCGAGAGTAGCTGTGACGCACGAGTACTCGCCTCCGTGTTCATCCGAAACAACCGGGATCACCAATGAGTACTGTCCTGGTTTCTCTGATTCCAGGTACATCTGATTGTTCCTCACGCTGCTGCTGTTGATGCGCCCTACCGGTGTCTCCCATTGCTGGGTGTTGCTCTGAAAAGGACAATCCAGTTCCACTTTGTCTCCCACCGAGGCAAAAAACGTTCTCCTCTCGCTGTGGACGGTTTGGTACATATTTTGGAAACTGAGACACTCCTCTCCGTTGGCGACAAGGCAGTAAAACTGTTGTTTTTGCTTCAACAACGTGTTGTTGAGCAGGAGCGAGGTGCCGTTGTGTTTGACTTTCACAACACCCTGCAGTTCATCCACCAGCGGCTCCGGCGACACGCTGGTGTCCAAAAATAGTTGCAATCCGGATGCCTGCTCGATGTCATAGTACCAGCGCACAGAAGTTCCTCCGGTGCTGTCACACAGCAGCTGGGTCTGACCATCTTGTTCGTCCGGGATGACCCTTTTGGCTTCCAGCTCCTCGCCGCACACAAAGAGCTGCTGTGAACGGTGGATGACTCGGGTTTGGTTCTTCCAGCACTCCCTCCTGTAAATCCCAGAGTCGGAGAGCCTGAGCTGACGGATCTGCAGCCCGAGCATGTGATTATTATTGTTGATGTGGACGCGGCTCTGGAGGTCAGCAGGAGGCGTGATGGGCCGGTTGTCATCTGAAGAGTTGCCGAGCAGCTGGTCTCCCTCGGGCCCACATTTGTATAGGACAACGTAGTCCACTCCAAAACAATAACCCAACACGATGGTCCTGTTTACAGCTCTGAGCTCGGGCTCGAATTCCTCACTGTGCACCTGATAAAGGAGAAACACAAGAGAAATGTGTAGAAACCCAATGAAGGCCATGCTGTCTGAAACCCTTCTGTCTGGTATGTGCCTGACATCACGCGTTCACCTAGTTTTGTCACTTTAGTCCCGCCTCCTTAAATTTCTGTTTCCTCCTCTTCAACATTCTTCCCCCTACACAAAGATGCAGCAAACACACCTGCATGCAAACATGGTGGAATGCAGGAAACACTTATTCTAAATCTTTCCAAATGTATCTTTAGAAAAATATAATTGATGTTTGTGCATGTACTGTACGTTGGTAAGTGACACACCTGTCCGTGTTTGTGTTCGTGAAAGCTTTCCGGAATGTTTTAGGCTTTGTAAATACATGCAGTCACTTACCACAACATTGGCACACGGTCAACTTGTCACACGCACACACACACACAAAGCTGAAGTTGATCCATCTCAACACAAGCAGCCAGGACAGGATTACCAGACTGCACAACTCTTGAAGTCAATACTTAACCCTACACCAGGGGTTCTCAAACTGCGGTATGAGTACAACTAGTGGTACGCAAGCACCATCCAGTGGTACGGCAAAGAATCACTTAATTAAATATTCAAGCCCAGCGTCACTGTTCAAACAGTGTGTTATGTTACAGTGGGCAAAAATATTTACCCTATTTTTTGGACTATAAGGTGCACTTGAAATCCTTTTATTTTCTCAAAACTCAACTGTGCGCCTTATAACCCGGTGTGCCTAATGTACGGAATCATTTTGGTTGTGCTTATTGACCTTGAAGCTATTTTATTTGGTACATGGTGAAATTATAAGTGTGGCCAGTAGATGGCAGTCACACATAAGAGATACATGTGGACTGCAATATGACTCAGGTAAACAACACCAAAAATTTACAAGTTCCATTGAAAATTAAGAACATTACACACGGCGCTTCAACATACGAGTATTATTATGGTGTGTGTATAAGGTAAGACATGTTGTCTGGCGTTTTGTTTCGCAATATTATGCAAAAGCAACTTTTCTTACCTTCTGTACCTGCTGATCTGTATTTGGGATCTGCATAAATCCTGAACATTTCCGCGTGTCCATCTTTGTAGTCCGTGACGACACTGTAGTCGATAAGCCTCTTCCTTTTCTCTATCTTCTTATTATGGGACATTCATCCTCCGTTGTTGCCATTTCTAATATAAAGTGGTGTAAAGTTCTTACTTATATCTGTCAGTCAACTCGCCATGAAAGCGCTAAACATACCGGTGTAGTGAGTTTACATTATTCACCCAAGGAACTTCAGTTATTAGAGAGTTCCGGTGGGACGGTTTTTCACAGGACACATTTACGGCGTTGTTGTTGCACTAGTGAGTCGCGGATGAGAACATGCTGCTCCGTTATTGATTTACGGGGAGAAGACGCTGCCGAAGGTGAGCCACGTAAATAAGACCACCCACAAAACGGCGCATCCTGAAGCGACTGTCAGAAAGCGGCTTGAAGATGATCTGTAAAACATAATCTATGCAACATTTTGACCAAAGAACCACCATTACATGTTATGTAGACCATAAGGAAGGTGTTTTCAATTTCGAAAAAAATAATGATAGTATGACTCCTTTGATGCGCCTTATATTCTGGTGCGCCTTTTGTATGAAAATAGACCTGACTCTACCCGGTCATCGGCAGTGCACCTTATAATCCGGTGCGCCCTACGGTCCGGAAAATACGGTAATATAATTGTTAAATAAAACTTACTGGGCCTACCACGGTACTGTGTTTTAATGTTGGTCGTTATGGTGGTACTTGGAGAGTTACGTGTTTTCTGAGGTGGTACTTTGTGAAAAAAGTTTGAGAACCATTGACCTACACCAATAAATTGTAAAACAAGAAAATGCCTTCGGTGACATTAATTATTCACTCACTACTGGCTCCACCATGAAGGATTCTAATAGAGATGATATTATGTATACAGTATACCTACTAATCATCTGCTTTTTATTGTGTTGTTTTTTATCTTAATCATTAATATTTCAATCAATCAATGTTTGTTTATACAGCCCTAAATCACAAGTGTCTCAAAGGGCTGCACAAGCCACAACGACATCCTCGGTTCAGATCCCACATATTTCTACTATTATTCTCTCAATGTTATGTTTCTATTAACTTATCAATACAATATTTATATTTTAATTCTTACATATATTTTACCATAAGCCCTGTGACCACTAGAGGGTCACTTGAAAATGGATGGATTGTATATATATATATATATATATATATATATATATATATATATATATATATATATATATATATATATATATATATATATATATATATATATATATATATATATATATATATAAAATGGTCAAATGCAGAGGATCATTTCACCACACCTAGTGTGTGTGTGACTATAAGTGGTACTTTAACTTTTAACTTCCTCAAATCCTCAGTGCCATGCCATGTTTTGTTTTTGCTTTGTTATTGTCAATAGTGCTGTGTGTGTGTGTGTGTGTGTGCGTGTGCGTGTGTGTGTGTGTGTGTGTGTGTGTGTGTTTGTGTGTGTGTGAGTGTTTGTGCGCGTGCGTGCGTGCCCCTGTGTGCGTGTTTGTGTGTGTATGTGAATGTGTGTGTGTTTGTGTGTGTGTGAGTGTTTGTGCGCGTGCGTGCGTGCCCCTATGTGCGTGTTTGTGTGTGTATGTGAATGCGTGTGTGTTTTCCTCTCCTGTTCTATTATTGTTATTTTTTGTTTGTTTTGTTTTGTTTTGTTTTGTTTTGTTTTGTTTTGTTTTGTTTTGTTTTGTTTTGTTTTGTTTTGTTTTGTTTTGTTTTGTTTTGTTTTGTTTTGGCCAATTGCTTTTGCATGAATGGCTTGGTTGGTAGAGAGGCCGTGCCAGCAACCTGAGGGTTTCAGGTTCGATCCCCGACTTCTGCCATCCTAGTCACGTCTGTTGTGTCTCAGAGTAAGACACTTCACCCTTGCTCCTGATGGGTCGTGCTTAGGGCCTTGCGTGGCAGCTCCCGCCATCAGAGTGTGAATGTGGAAATAGTGTCAAAGCGCTTTGAGTACCTTGAAGGTAGAAAAGCATTATACAAGTATAACCCATTTACCATGAAAAATGTGATATAGATAAACTTTGATTTGAATAAATGCTCTGTCTTTGCACTAGTTTAATTTGATTGTATTTACGTATAGCACTTTGGTCAACTGACGTTCTTTTAAACATGCAATGAGAATACAATGTGAATCAAATTAACCATATATTTTAAATTTTGATATTTACAACACTTGGTTTGTTTACATTTTGTCTTTAAGCATTTGTTGTTTGTTGTGTTTAAAGGGGCTGCTTGCAACTTGCTAAGAGTTACTGTATATCTTTAAAAATATAACAAGAACCCTATGTCACCATAAGAGCATCAATTATCATGATATATTTTTCAAAATGTCTATATTTTTAGCACCTTGGAAAGTCAACCGCGTGAAGTTTGCAATTAAAGTGTCACCATTGGCTAATTGAAGAGGAGAGAATTGAGAATGGATAGCAATCATGAAAAAAAAAAGAATAAGGTAAAGGTGTTCAAAACATACAAGTACTGATAAAACAAAATATGAGTAAATGTTTGTGAAATGTCAAAGGAATATGACAAAATACATTCCTCAAAATAAAAAATAGAAATGAAATGACAATGTTTCTGTTAGTTTTATCCCCTTTATTAATTTATCATATCATGTGAGATAGGCTCCAGCACCCCCTGCTCCAGCACCCCCTGCGTCCCCAAAAAAAAGGGACAAGCGGTAGAAAATGGATGGATGGATGGATGTTTCAATCTGTTTTTATAGTTATCTTTTATTATTATTTAATTAAAGTAATATTAATCATATATGATGTCTTTATATTTTATGTAAAAAAACAAATAAATACAAATAAAAATGTCTATAAACAGTTTGTAACATTTCAATGTTTGTGTTAGTTTTAACTCCTTTTTTAAATGTATTTTCGCAATCAGTTGAATTTACTACTATTCATCTGTTCTGCTGCTTCCTACTCCTTTTCGCATATGTTGGCTTGCACAAGTGTAAACATGCAATGTTCTTATATGTTGAGTTGAGTTGAGTTTGTGTTTATTTCGAACATGCATGCATTCAACATGATACATCACAATTTCTAGTTCCTCTATTCAACATGTTTGAAAAGGAGCAGGAAGAAGCAGAGTTTATTTAATCCTACCCCTTTCCCTTTACATAGCAGTTGCTAAAACTTTTGTTCTCAATTTATTCACAATATACTCCATAAGTAATAACATTAAAAATAAATAAATAATTAGTGAAGTAAGTAATATTTCATATGGTGAGATAAATATAATTATCAAGAAAATGAATGGATGGATGAAATACGTTTAGAAAAGCGGTAGAAAATAGATGGATTTATCATGGTTCTTCTTCTTTGTCCTTTGTAAACATCCATTCCATAATTTAATTCCACATACTGATATAATAAAGGTCTTAAATGTTGTACGTGCGTACAACTGTTTTAAATTATATTTCTCCTCTTTTGTTGAGAAGAATTGTCGTATATGTATGTGTCTTTGTTGGGTATGTTTATAATAGATACAACCATTGCGTGACTTTTTAAAAAAAAACCTGCATAGAGGCCACGGATCTGTTGACAGGTTGACTGCAGATGGGAGGAGAGAGGATGGAACTGTTTACGACAGGCCCTCATGCATTTTCATACCTGTAAGAAAGTGGTTTCCTATAATGAAGAAAATGTAAAAAAAAAAATTGAATAAACTATACAGAAACAAAACATTTTACTTGTGGCGGTGCTACTATTTGAAAAAGCATATTGGTCCATGGAGGGCCAAAATCCTTCTTCCCAACAAATTACGCCTTGCAAAAAAAGCTCTGACCTGTTTTTCTTCCAGGTAGTTCATCTGTTTACGAATACATTATGAAGACGGCTTCCCACTCTGCAGCAGCACGAGTGCTGCTCAGGGAACAGCTTGCAGAGCTGGTGATCAAGCATCATGATGAAGCACCAACTGTGAGAAAACTCTACATGTGTTCACACCAATTCTACTCTCGGCTGATTACAAAGTGTCTAATCGTGGACCCATATGCTTGAGGCGCACCAGCTACTGTTCAATATACATTTTTTTGACAATATACACATCCATACAATCTTTATTCATGGGTAACATTCAGGTGAAAGTCAGGTACTCCCTTAATCACTCGCCAGCCAATCACAGCGCACATACGCACACAAGCATTCACACTTATGGACAATCACAACTATCTCCAATTAACTGGTCCAGTGTGTGGTCCAACTATGAACATACAGTCCTGGTCAAAAGTTTACATACACTTGTAAAGAACATAATGTCATTGCTGTCTTGAGTTTCCAATACTTTCTACAACTCTTATTTTTTTGTGATAGAGTGATTGGAGCACAAAAAACATTCATGAAGTTTGGTTCTTTTAGGAATTTATTATGGGTCTACTGAAAATGTGACCAAATC